>NW_025966346.1:29809-50000 GCF_021869965.1 Rhincodon typus
CAGATTCTCCAGCATCTGCAGTTCCTACTATCTCTGATACAGGAGTATGAGGGAGCCTGGTTTGAAAGGTGGAGGGCAGGGATAGACAGGGGGTGGAGGATAAAGGGGGAAATGAGACATCTTGGACATGTAGGTGTAGTCTCCGATGTACACAAGGGACAGTAACTACCACATGGTTTAGGTCAGTTATGGAAAGGACAAATAGAAGAAAAGTTCATTGGGGGAGATAATGTGTCTGGGAATCAATTAGGATCAAAGATGGCATGCAGAATAGTATCTGACCTGTGGGCTGCCTTTAAAAAGTTAGTTGAGACATAAACAGGGTATATTCCCATGAAGTGGAAAAGGCAGTATAACCATATTTAGAGTTTTCTGGATGATAAGAAGAAATGGAGGTTAAGATGAAGAAAGTGCGCTGCTGAGAGTTCTAAGGTGAACAATACAACTGAGAACAGGCCAAGTAAAGAGGCTGTACTTGCCAGGTAAAGGACCTGTTTGGCCATTCTATCACAGACAGCCTCCTGCTTTGAATGCCTGTGTGTCTGCTGCTCTTAATTGACAGTGATCACCCCTGGTCAAATTACAGGCCTGGTAGTTCTGAGGCCTCTGGGAGAGGTGTTCACTGCTGAGGAACACAAGAGATCTTGGAAGGTAAAGCTCAATAAGAAATTTTAAAAACTCAAAAGGCAGAAAGTCAGAAGTAAAACCACAGTGGGGGATTGTTAGGGCTTAGTTGATGCCTCCAGGGTCACAGCCCTTTTTTTTGACCATATGACCTTGCACCCACCCCCACACTGCTGCTTGGAGGCTGCCTCCACTTTAGCTGGCAGCAGCAAATCGCCTGCCGTTGGCAAAAATCTAATGACCAGTAACATTTAAGTGCCTCCACTTTAAATTGGCTATCAACTGTCCCACCTTTGGCAAAATGCCCCAGTGCTGGGGTGTCCATTTTATCCAGAGCCAGTAAAATGCAGTTCAGTTTTGCTCTAGGCTCTCCCATGGCTTGTCAGATTCCTATTAGAAAACTATAAGTAACGACAGGCTGGTATGCCTTGATACCCATCCGGTATCATGTTGATTAAACCCTCCCCATTTCCTTTGGTTGGGCCCTCAGCATGCAACTTTGATACCTACCATGTTATTCCTGCCATTTGGTTTGTCTCCAGCACCATCTTATTTTTAAGTTTTTGTAATTATTTCTCTGCCTCAATTAATCAGATCATAGGTCATCCCCTCACTTGCTATTCAGCTGTCGATACTTTACTCACACCGTCTGATGCTTTTGATCACCTGCAAAGACTTGTTATTCAGCCTTGTTGACACTCCACTCACATCATTTGTACTATCTTTTGGTCTCTCTGCCTACAAATTCTATGCCTGTGTGCTTCACTTCACTTCACCTGACAAAGGAGCAACACTCCAAAAGTTGTGATTTCAAATAAACCTGTTTGACAATGAGCTGGTGTCACACAACTTCTGACCTTGGCCACCCCAGTCCAACACCAGCACCTCCACATCACAGGGGCAGTGCCAGAGGACTGGAGGACAGCTAATGTGGTTCCACTTTCTAAGAAGGGTGGTAGAGATGAACCAGGAAACTACAGACCAGTGAGTCTCAAGTCAGTGGTAGGGAAACTACTGGAGAAAATTCTTAAGGAACAAATTAATACCCATTTGGAAAGGCGTGGGTTAATCAGGGAAAGTCAGCACGGCTTTGTTGGAGGGAGATCATGCCTAACAAATTTGTTAGAATTTTTTGAAAATGTGATCAAGTGTGTGGATGAGGGAAATTCAGTTGATGTAGTTTTTATGGATTTTGGCAAAGCTTTTGACAAGGTCCCACATGGGGGATTGTTTGAAAAGGTTACAACACATAGAATGGAAGGAAACCTGGCAAGATGGATCAGAAACTGGTTTAGTAATAGGACACAAAGGGTGGTGGTAGAAGGCTGTTTTAGTGGCTGGAGGCCGATGTCCAGCAGTGTACCACAAGGATCAGGACTGGGACTCTTACTGTTTATTATGTACATAAATAATACAGATGAAAGTGAGGGGGAGGGGGAGGGCGAATGATAAGCAAATTTGCAGAAGCCACCTAGATTGGTAAAGTAGTAAATAGTGAAGATGGTGCTTGAGGCTACAGGAAGATATGGATGGGTTGATCAGATGAGCAGACCAGTGACAGATGGTATTTAACCCTGATAAGTCTGGAAGAAGAAACAAAATGAGGAAGTATTTATGGCAGGACCCTGGCTAGCTTCGAGGAACAGAGGGATTGATTGAGGTGTATAAGATTGAGGGATATGGACAGGGTGAATAGAAAGCAGCTGCTCCCTTTGGTTGAGGGATCAATCACAAGGAGTTTTGGTTTTAGGGTCGGGGCAGGAGATTTGGGAAAATGACCTTTTCACCCAGCGGGTGGTGGGAATCTGGAATGTACTATCTTCCCAGGCTGTGAACCTTAATCTTAAAAAATATTTGGATAAGTACGTCAAATATCATAATAATTCAAGGATATGGGACAAGTGCAGGAAAATAGGATTAGCACACTTTTGGTGAATAGATAGGTCAGTGCAGACTCAATGGGCCAAAGGGCCTTTTCTGCACTGTATTAATCTATGAATTAGCCACATATTTACAACTTAGGCATAACACAGTCACACAGAAGGGAAGCATAATCTCTATTACAGAAGCTTAACAGATGTCACTGAAGAAAGCAAGGCCAAAAGTTTCATAGAACTATACAGCACAGCAACAGGTCCTTCAGTCCATGATGTTGTGCCGAACATGACATCAAATTAAACTATTCCCTTCTACCTGCCCTTGGTCCATATCCTTCCAGTCCTTGCATATTCATGTGCTTATCTAAAGACTCTTAAATGGCCCTATCTTATCTGCTGCCACCAACACCGCTGGCCATATGTTCCATACTCCTACCACTGTAAGTAACTTGCCTCTCACATCCCCTTTGAACTTTCCCCTTCTCACCTTAAATGTATGCCCCCTAGTTTTAGGCATTTCAACTCTGGGAATAAAGATTCTGACCCTATCCATGCATCTCATAATTTTAGACTTCAATCAAGTCTCCCCTCAGCCTCCACCACTCCAGAGAAAACAACCAGAGTTTTTCTAGCCTCCCCTTATAGCCCATACCCTCTAATCCAGGCAGCATTCCAGTAAACCCTTTCTGCACCTTCTCCAAAGTCGCCACATCCTTCCTGTAATGTGGTAACCAGAATTGAATGCGATACTCTAAGTGCGGCCTAACCAAAGTCTTATAAAGCTGCAACGTGACATCCCGACTCTTGTGCTCAATTCCCCAAACAACAAAGGCAAGGATGCCATACCTTCTTTACCACCCTATCTACTTGCGTGTCCACTTTCAGGGAGCTATGGACTTGAACGCCAAGATCCTTCTGTACATCAATGCTGCTCAGGGTCGTGCCATTAACTGTACACTTTTCCTTAACATTTGATCTCCCCCAAAATGCAGCATCACCACCTACCCAAATTAAATTCCATCTGCCATTTCTCTGCCACTGATCTATATCCCGCTGTATCCTTTGACAATCTTCTACGCTATCCACAACTTCACCAATCTTTGTATTGTCTGCAAACTTACAAACCCACCCACGTACATTTTCATCCAAGTCATTTACATACAGCACAAACAGCAGAAGTCCCAGTATGGATTCCCGTGGAATACCACTACTCACGGACCCCAAGTTTGAAAAACAACCTTCCGCTACTGCCTTCTATGGGAAAGCCAATTCTGTATCCACCAGCCAGTCACCATGAATCCCGTGCATCTTAATCTTATGGATCCGCCTACCATAAGGGACCCTGTCAAAAGCCTTACTAAAATCAATGTAGACAACATCCACTGCTATACCCTTATTGATTACCTTTGTTACCTCAAAAAATTCAAATTGAGTTAGTAAGACATGACCTGCCCCACACAAAGCTATGCTGACTGTCCCTGATTAGGCCATACTATTCCAAATGCACACAAATCCTGACCCTAAAGAATTCTCTCCAGTAGCTTCCCAATCACTGATGTGAGACTCACCAGTCTATGGTTTACTGGATTAATCCTATTTCCCTTCTTAAACAGGGGAACAACATTCACTACTCGACAGTGGCTGATGAGGATACAAAGATCTTGGTCAAGGCCCCAGCAATCTCCTCTTGCCTCTCTCTCAACAACCCAGGGTAGATACCATTGGGTCCTGGGGACTTATCCACCTTGATGCTCTTCAACAGAACCAACACCATTTCTTTCGCGATCTCAAAATGCCCTAGCATATTAGCATCCTCCATATCCTTCTCCTGTGTGAAGACTGACGCAAAGTACTCATTTAGCACCTCACCCACATCTTCTGCCTCCAAGCAGAAGTTCCCTCCTTTATCTGCGATAGGTGAAAATGTAAGCTGTGGGGAGGATACTGACGGCAGAGAGATATATGCAGGATATGTGAATGGGTAACAAGGTGTCTGACAGGACAATATTTGCAAATGTGAGGGTATTCACTTTAGTTTTAATAGAAAAGTTTTTTTTTTTAAAAAAAAAAGGTGAATATATTATAAAATGAGCTCAGCGAGATTGGGCATGCACAAGGAACACAGGAAGTTAGCAATATGGGTAACATATTCGTTAGCATATTAGGAAGACATGTTGGGCTTTACTTGAAAGGGATTACAGTACAGAAATGAAGATATCCTGTTACAATGCTGTACAGTTTTGGTGAAACCACATCTGGATATTGTATGGAATTTTGCTTTCCATATTTAAGGAAGGATATATTGAAGGCAGCACAGCAAAGGTTTGCTAATTTAAGTCTCCAGGTTGACAGGCTACATAAATTGGGTCTATATTCCCTATAAATTAGAAGAATGAGAGAATGATCTCATTGGTGTAGACAATTCTGAAGGGGCATAACAAGATATGTACCAATACTGTTTCTGCTGGTTGAAACACCTGAAACTCACAGGCACAGTCTCAGAACCAAGATCAGTTAAGATTGCGGTAAGGAGAAATTTCCTCACTCAAAAGGGGTGCGAATGTTTGGAATTTTCTACCCTAGAATGTGGATCCTTTAATATCTTAAAGCTGAATGGACAGATCTTTCATCTAAGGAAAGAAGTGACGTAGGGAACTGGCAAAAATGTGAGGATGAAACCCAAAATCAGCCAAGATTGTATTGAATGGCAGAGCAGGCTCAACAGGTTGAATAGTCTACTCCTGCTCATACTTCCTCTACCTGTGGAACAGACTGTAACCTTCCTTGGAACTTGGGAAAGACATTAGTTAGTGCACATGACTCAGACAATCAAACAATAACATCCTGAACAAAAACTCTGGTATACCAGCCCTGGGGGCCTTGGGTAGAGGGAAATAGTGGAATATGTTGTGCTGTTATTTTATCCAAAGTGATCCGAGTGAGAATTTGAAGAAACAATGTGACAATATATGTTAACGGAAGCTGGAACTCAGACCTTAATCCGCCTGTAAATCTGCAGCAGTTATGATGGAGTGAGAGACAGCTGGGGAGTTCATCCCTCTTCAGGCAGTGAGGCCAGATTCAATGCAGCCTCTATTAGAGATAATAGACATTTCAGTCCACTCCATTGCACTTATATACTTTATTGCAACCTAGAATATCTTGTCATAAATTTATACTGTACAATTCACCAAGTCACTGGCCTGCTATATCAGAAACTATCCATCGGAGGCAGGGATGCACTATGCATGCAGCAAGATGACAAGCTGGTGCCTATAACAACTGCTAGATCAGGCTCTAACTGCCTCATTTTATCTGTCCCTTGCTGTGGTGAACAAGTGCTGTCAATCAGCTAAACCAGCTCATCCTTGCTGGTATATAGATCACTAGTAATATGTGTATTGGTAAGGGTTTTGAAGGGCCATGAATACAGAGGAAGTGAACATGCTCGCATATGAATCACAACAGGTTATAACTATTGAATCAGAGATAATAGGAACTGCAGATGCTGGAGAATCCGAGACAACAAGGTGCAGGGCTGGATGAACACAGCAGGCCAAGCAGCATCATAGGAGCAGAAAGGCTGACGTTTCAGGCCTAGACCCTTCATCAGGGTTGTAACTATTTGTGGGGTCAAACTCGATGGTGTGTTTTACAGAGACCTAGAGCCTAATTAACAATCTTCAAGCTACAAGTGCCTTTGGCACTTCTATGGGCAGCTCCATGAAGCCAAGTCACATAGGTTCAACTATAATAATTGTGGCTCTAGGGGTACACTCCTCATTCTGGCTCCACACAAGGCTGCTTTCTTTCAAATATTGCACATAAAGGACCTTCTTTACTTTATACATTGTCAGTTGCTGAATAGTCAATATACTCATAACTGTCTGACATGTGTCATGGAATCTGAATGAAGTATTTAGTCTCTTAAATACCCAAGTAAGTTACTATCACCTGTTGTAGCCAGTTGCTAGGGAGGCCTGTAAAGTGGTCCAATTCAATGCTGGGGCAAAAACTTTTCAGGTTTCCTAGGTCATTGATTAGAAGACCTCAAAACTGGGCCTTATTGAGCATGACGTTCTTATGTAAACTTGGCACAAGGAGATGCACTTGCTGCCACAGTTTCTAGCAATAAAACCTCCAGAGTTCTGGGATTTAGCACTGTTCTGTTGAGCTGAGCATCAGCATTGTAGCAGTATCATAATTTAAGCCATTAAAAGAGTCAGTCAGTCATTCACAGGAAGCATTTGAATGACTAACAAATTCAAAATCCATTTACAGGGTGACTGTGGAGACTCATTTACAGACCAGCACTGAGTAAAAAGCATAGTTCAGTGACTCAAGTCCCAACGTTGAATCATTAAGTTTGGATCACACAGTACAGAAAGAGACCATTCAGCCCATGATACCTATGAAGGAACAACCTAATTTAACTCACTCCCTGTTCTTTATCACTAGCTCTACAATTGATTTCCCCTCCAAGTTTTTGTTCCATTGTACTTGAATGTTGCTGTTGAACCAGCTTCCAATGGTCTTTCAGGATAGTGTATTCTAGATCAATGCAATTGAAAACAAATCTAATCACATTCCTGCATCTACACACCACCCCAACAGCAATAGTTGGAAGGCAAAGCATAAAGCTTCATCATTTATACACAATGTTGCGCTGATATTGAATATCCCACAACAGTCCTTGTGGATCCAGGGCAAGCAGAGGATCTGCTGCACATAATGCTACAAGATGAGAATTAACACAAAGCCACTGCCCTGCTATCTAGTGTGGATGGGCAGGACTTCACACCACTAACTTCTTATCCATAATCCGCTAAAGTCCTGTTAGCTCCCTCATGCAGATGTAAGAGACTCCACAGCATCAAAAAAAATTAGCAGGGAGTTCTGGGTGAACTGGCCAATATTTAAAGCTCACAACCTCATTAAAAACAGATTATCTGGGCAGTCTTTTTGTGCACAAATTGGCTGCTCCATTACCTACACTAACAGAATTTCAAACCTCTCATTGGTTGTGTAAAGTCAAATGTAAATGCAAAGGTTAAGTCAGTTTTTGCTATGGCAATTCAATGGGTATTGAAAGCACCAAGTATCAACAGGAAGATGGTGACATTTTGCTAGTGTTACTGGATGAGTAATCCAAAAACTAGCATGCTGTAGGGATATCCAAATTCCAATATGGCAACTGACAAATGCAAATTCAATTAATACATCTAGAATTGATAACTAGTCTCCATTATGGTAACCAAGAAACGATCAACTGACATAAGGACCAATCTGTTTTACTACTGCGCTTTAGGGTAGGCAATCTGCCAAGCTTACTTGGTCTGACCTGTATGCGACTTCAGACTCAGTAACATGGTGGACTTTTAATGGTCCTCCGAAGTGGTCCAGTAGTCACTTCACTCAGGTCAATTAAGGTAGGGTTACAAATGCTGGTCTTGCCAGTAATACTCACATCCCATGAAAGAAATATTTAAATTTGGGCTTTCCCACAGGTATGAACAGCTAATAAAAGTGTCCTGGAGACAACAATAACTGGACCAGCTCTTACTGAGCTTCTAAGTATCCTAAGCAGATTTGTTTCCTAATTAACAAATAGCCCATTAGAGTACAGACAAACAGAATGAAGGTAGGGAGTCAGTGACGTCTGTCCATGCAGGTGCGATGAAACTCAAGAGACCGTAAATAAAATATTGATCCATTCTGAAGAAAAAAAAAAATAATGTTCTGCAGTTCCTTAAGTAGATTTGCTGCCTGCTGCCATTCACCTTACTTGGCTTCCATTGCCCAAGGGAACATTGCTTGCTGGTACAGATGCAGGGGGTATGGGGATGCAAAGCATGCTGTCCCATGTCAGTTGGCTGTAGCACCTCCAAAGTTGAGATGCTGAGAGTCAGTGTCGCTTTCTTCAGCGGAAAAATACGTACATCTTCAATTCACCAGTTATTGAGAGGAGTCAGGAGCAGTATGGAAGGGAGATGCATGCTGTGGCTGCTGGCTCCAATCACGAAGGGGCTGGCGGACTGTGTTCCCAAGCTGGTCACTCTGCTGCCCTTGGTTTTCAGCATGTGGTGTGTATGGAGGGGGCTGGTCCTGTTTGGAAGGACAGAGGATAGGAAATCAGCAACAAACACTTAAAAGAAACAGTTTCAAAAAGGAAGAAGCAGATAGTAGAGGAGACATCAGTTCAACTATAATTCACCCACCATGCACACCCCTCCCCTTCAGGTTTGGTGTAAACTGTACTGGGATTGTAACAGGGTGGAGCAGCAAGGCCAGTCACTTACCAAGTCTCACCTAACCCTAACCTGCTCTTTTCATCAGGTAAGGGTGATAGCATAGCGATTGGGTCAGAGTTTGGAGATGGGTAGCAGTGAAGATTCACCCCTCGGGCAGACTTGATGGGAGAATTAAAGTAGGTCAGAAGAACTCCAGGCTGATGATTCTGAAAAATGCACCTTTAGGTTTCCTTGTTGGCCAGGTGCTTACATCCAGTTATTACAAGGAAGCATTGGGCCTCCATGACAAAAGGAACACTGCAATAGCCCTTCAAGTTCAGGTCAGAGACCTTTGAAATCACTTAGCCTTTGACCAGCTGAAAACAGTATCACCAGTAGTGGCCTTCTCTCACCAAATCCTTGTCCCACTGGCTACACAATGGAATCAGATAAGTCTTCAGGCTTCCTTTCACCAGCTATCATATTGTTATTCCAAACCAACAATGCAGGTTTGATTTCTATTCTAGTTGGGGTATACTTGTAGCCTGCCTCCTTGCTCTGATCTGGAGTTGATGGCAACGGCCAAACACACTAACTACCAAAGATGGATGACTCACAGAATTCCATTAGCATGGAAAATTACCTGGGGTCCAGGGAAGACATTGCTTGATTGACAGCTCAGTCTCTGATCTCTGCTGTCAACTGCAAGTGTCCACTTACACAAGATTAAGAGGTAGAGATATCAAGTGCTTACAGTTTCTGCTATTGATGATTTAAAAGGAATATGAATGATTGAGTTATTACCCTCTGGTTAAAGGATTTTAACATAATAAAAAGTAGGCACTAGTTGGATTTTTTTGAAAGCTTTGAAAATATCCTATTGTCTACAGGGTGAATTGGTTCTATACAGAATGTAGTGGGTGAATGCATACTAACATGAATAGCATGGCATGGTAATGTATAGGGGGTGGTGGGGTCACAGGATTACTGTTTCCATTACAAATGGAACAAAGCCTTAAAAGCACCGAGGCAGGTATTTTATAAACTTCCCACTAGGCATCAAGCATTCCTTGCAGCGGCCTCTGATCTCTTTCCTAGGTTGGCTGGGCAGACTGCAGCTCAAACCAACATCCAAAGACTGTCTTTGACAGCATTTTCAGCCAAGGCAAGGAAGCGGCAAAGTTTTCCCTAATCACATTAGAACAGCCTTGAAGATGAAAAGCCAGGCTATAATTACCATTCCTTCATTTTTGCTGGATTGATATCCTGCAACTCCTCGTTTAACACTGTGGGTGTGCCTTCACATCATGGACTGTTGACACTGAAATGGAGGCTCAGGTCCACTTCTCAAGAACATTTACCCTTTATGCCAATCAGTAAGAGGGCATCAGATACAGGAGCACAAGCATGTGCAGGTTTCATTCCAAGCCACACAACATACTGACTATTTTGCTGTTCCTTCACTGTCATAGGTGGATATCCTAGAAAGCCCCTCCAAACAGCATGATGGGTGTACCCACAGACCAGAGGTCCAAGATGACAGCTCACCTCTGCTTCAAGGGCACTTAGGAATGAACCAATACTGGTCTTGCCAGGAACACTCATCTCAAACAGGAAGAAAGAAGTTCACCTATTGACAGCAACCGAAGAACAATCTCATTGCCTTAAACAAATTGGTCTCAGTGTTAACTCAGCTGCAACATTTCTTTCTATATCAGGAGTCTTGGAATCAAAACCCATGCTAGACACTGGAAGCCATAATTGAAGCAGAAGACACTAGGGCAATACTGATGGTCTGCCACTCTGTTGGAAGCGTCTTAGTTAGTATGGGATATTGAACTGTGACCCTGTCTGTCATCGCAGATATATATAAAAGATCCCACAACACTATTCCAAAGGAGTGGGGATTTCCTGTCTTGGTTAACCAAAATCACAAATAGATTATCCAGTTATTTATAATATTTATGGGATTTTGCTGTGCAGAAATGTACTGCCAGCTTTCCTGAGAGATTACACTTCAAAAGGATTTCTTGGGGTGTGAAGCATGAGGGACATGCCAGAGATCATGAAAGGCATTATACAAGTGCAAATCTGTTTTTCTTCTTTGGTGGCCATATATTACAACTGAAGCTAGGCTGTTCAGGGGCAACGTCTGGAGCACTTTTTAAACTGAGTAGTAGGAATCTGGAACAGTCTCACCCAGAAACCAGACGAGCAGGGGCGGGGGTGGTGCCAACTGATTTCACAGTGGAGATTAATAAATATCCCTATCTGACAAACAAACAAAAAAAAAGTGTTACCGAACCAAGATGGGTAAGTAAACAATCTACACTGCACTCATGATCAAACTGAATTGCTAATCAAATTGTTGAATGGTGTTCTCCTATCTTTTTGAAGTGCTTGATGCAATAATGTAAAAGGAGTTTTATTAGTTCACCCAAGGTGAACACTCAATGCATATCTGCCCACAAACGCATTCAGTATGCCTGTCACAGTTCCATCTCAGCTGGTTTCATGCCAAAATCCCCACCTTTTACAAACTCCAGACTCAGCTATTCCACTGTGTTCTTAGCCAATTCCCCAACTTCCACAAATCTCAGTTCAGCTCCAATCCTACTGACTGTATCCTTACTTACCAAATTCCATACATAGTAACCTACACTGGCTCCTTCCTGCAATGCTTCAATTTTAAAATTCTCATCATTCATTTTAAATCATATCATGGTCTCTCTTTTTCTACAACTTTCAGAAATAATATGCTGCTTCACTTCTGGTTGTCAAACACCTCCAATTTTAAATAATCCCTTCAGTATTCTCTCCCCAAGCTTTCCACTTCTTGTACAAAAGTTCTGAGAAAGGGTCACCGGACCCGAAACGTTAACTGTTTTCTCCTCCACAGATGCTGCCAGACCTGCTGAGCTTTTCCAGAAACTTTGTTTTTGTTCCTGATTTACAGCATCCGCAGTTCTTTTGGTTTCCACTTCTTGTGTTTCAGTTCAGTATTCATTTTGATTCTAATATGCCTGTAAATATGCATTCCAAAGCACTTTAAAGTTAAAGGTGTTGTATAAATACTGATGTTGTATCTGATCCTTTGCTTTAACTATCCTCGGATTGATTGATGGGGACAATGTAGAGGTTACTTTACTCTGTATTGAACCCCATGGTCTATGCGCGCTGGGCACACAAATTCTGATAATGACTGAACTCCATCATTCCACATGGAGAAAACTACAGGAAGTAAAAAGAAAAGATTAGCAACATCCCAAGTTATATATATAAAAAAAAAGACAGACATTTCTTCTTCCTTGTCCTTACCATGGGAACACTATGAGGGGCTGACTGACTGCTCAGAGTATTTTCAGACTCATTGGCAGGCCTTGCTTCACCTGCAAAGAAAAAGGAGGAGTTTACTATGCACGTACCAGTGGTACAAACCTCTCATGCAATGTGAGAAAATAGTGCAGCCCAACCAAATCTCTGCTCCATCTTCCTAAATGGTATCAGCAGTCATGAATTTCCAATAAATTGGTGCGCTCCGATGGGGGCGGGGGTGGCAGGTGGGATGCGGAGGTGGAGAAGGTTTGCCATTGCTTTCTTCAGCATGGCTGACTAGGAAATTCCCATCAGGCATGCTGGAAGGATTTACAGGGAATCTTCTCTCTACTGTCAGAATGAGATACTAGTGTTAGGTAGAACTTATGCTCACACCCTGATAGCATACATCACAGCCAAGACAGCTGTCAAGTCACAGAGTAGCTGCCTGGTATTCCTCCCCTCTGACCCCAGATTAATTGACTGTGCTGTTGCCTAGGTCAAGATCAGCTAGGTCATCATACATGGGATTTTCTGCTTTGTACAGGTGGTGTCACCCTGCTAAGTGGGTATCACACCCACTTCTGCAGGTCAGAAAAATCACAAGTTCAAATTCCAGTACAGAGTCCTGAATATATGATCAAGAATGCTCTCCATTGCAGTATTAAACAAGTGCTGCACTGTTGGAAGTGCAGTCTTTTGGGCGAGACTCAGCACAGGTAATGTCTGGCTGGGATGTAAATGATCCCATATCACTATTTCGAATAAGAATGAGGAGCTTTTTCTGAACATCCTAAACCAATATTTCTCTCAACCATCATTAAAACAAATTACTCAAACGCATCACCTGACTGTGGGGGTTTTCTCCGAAAATTGGTTGCAGCATTACCTACATTACAACACTGATCACACTCAGAAGGAGTGTTTCATTGACTCAAGTTAGAATCGTACAGTACAAGAGGTCCTTCAACCCATCAAATCCATACTGCCAAAAAGATATTACTTATCTAACATTCATAACTATGGGAGTAATGTAACTTCACATGCTTACCCAAGTACTTTTTAAGTTTGGGGCTTCCCACTTCCTCCACCAGTGCATTCCAGACCACCACCATCCTCTGGGTGAGGATGTTTTTCCCCCCCAAAACCCTTTTAACCTTTTGCCTGTTAAGGCACTATGAAATGCAATCTGTGTATTCTGTTCATTTGTTGAAGGATTTAATGTGTGATGTTACATAGATGCATGATATTACTTGCTTTACACTCAGCCTTGCTGAGCTTTTAGAAAGGACTCAGAGCAGACTAATTAGAGTCTGGGTCACCAGATATCTCCAACAGTAAAGTGATGACACTGTTTCACTGTTAGTAGAACAGCAAGGTTAGATGGACTAGTGTATTGCTTCCAATTTACAAACAGCAAGATCCCACAACATCAACAAGACAGCAACCAGAATTTGTTTTAGTGCTGTCAGTAAGGGGTAGATACTGGCCAGAACATGATGAATACCTCTGCTGCTCCTCTAACCATTCCATGATCTTCACATCTGGTTTAATGCATCATCCAAAACGGGGCGGCACAGTGGCTCAGTGGTTAGCACTGCTGCCTCACAGCACCAAGGACCCAGGCTCGATTCCACCCGCCGGCAACTGTGTGTAGAGTTTGCACATTCTCCCCATGTCTGCGTGGGTTTCCTCCCACAGTCCAAAGATGTGCAGGGTAGGTGGATTGGCCATGCTAAATTGTCCATAGTGTTCAAGGATGTGTAGGTTAGGTAGATTTTTGGGGAATGGGTCTGGGTGGCCTGTTTCCACAATTTAGGGATACTATGATGAAGACACTTCCAGTATCAGACAAGGTTGAAGTTGCACTTCAGCTCACAGAACAAGGAGAGGTTTTAAAAATTTGTTTGGCATCCTCCATCCAACCAAATGCCTCTGATATGCCCCAAGAATGCTGGACAACAATGCATGTTCAGTCAGTTCTCAGTGATACTTTCAAAGTTAAAGTCAGAAAATTCACGTTAAAGTATGATTGGTCTCAGAAGGGCTTACTTACAATCCTGCGTCCGTGACAGAAGTGCATCACCTCCTAGAAGAGTCATGGGCCCTGGGTAAGGAGGAGGTGCCATATAGTTCATTGTACCCTCTGTGGGAGGTGGTCCAGGGTAAAATCCAGCTATGAGAATAATAGCAGCAGGTAAATAATTTGGCAAAAGATATGCACAAACTTCAGTGCTGATCACAGTGGAGAAGAAATGAAAAGAATTGGCCTCCGTGTCCCAGGAGGCTAGAGACTATTATGCCTGACCACCAGTTCTTGTCAGACTGTGTATATACACAAAGACTGAATGAGGACACAATCAGGATTAGCAATGATATCCCCCCTTAATTTGACAATTAAGCACTTTGAAGAATGACTACTTCAGAGGAAAATCCAGCTCCTGTGAAACTTTGAGGAAGAAGAGTGCAAATGGGGGAAAGAATCACTGGTGACTCATATTCACTACCATGGATATTTTACCACAAAAACAACCATATGTACCGAGTGCTGGTAGGCTATTAAACTATGACTGGAGAGGTCAAAATCAGGCTTGTCTGAATTCACTAATAATTACGGTTAGGAATCTGTGCCAATTTGTACAGGCACGTAAGTTAAATTGTGGGGAGCAACTGTGCCTTTAACACAGCAAGCGCAGTTGAGACAGAAAAGAGTGTTTAGCGTCAGGCCCACTGGCTTGGTTGGTATTCGTTTGATTGGGTGGGGGGGGGGATGGCTGCTGTTAAACAGCTTAGAGATAAGGATTAATTGAATTTCCTTGTATCTTTTAATGATAAATAGCATGGCAGAGAGTTGCCACAGGGGACTGTTTGGCTTATCTTCTGCTCCAAGATGACTGTGTACAATTCATAAGAAAATGCTTACACAAAGAAGCATGCGCCAGTAAGAATGTCATCCATGAGCAATTAAAATGACATTTTTAGCAGCTAGTCTAATAAGAGGTAGAGGGAACCATTATACTAGTACAATGTAGGAGACATATTTAGAAAGCTAAACTTTTCAAAAAAATTCCTCAAAAACAGTTGAAGAATAAAAGTTGATCACAAACTTTTGTTTCAGGGAAATACTTACTGCATAAGACAACCAGGAGCACTTATGTAAACAGCTTGTTTTTAACCATTCAGGCACAGAAAAGTCAAGGCTTTAAAAGATGTGACTTATCTTGCTGCCTCATGTGAAAAGAATACAAGGTGGGTGTCCAATAGTTAGTTCAAAAGCTTGAAAGATAGCTATCACAAAATCTGCTCTAGCTGGACTGGTCATCTATGCTGTATCTAAATGTAAACTGTTCTATCTCTTTCACTACCAGGCAGCTTTTTTTAAAACCCCAACGAGTTGTGAAGCATAGAAGGAAGGAAGGAAGGAAGGAAGGAAGGAAGGAAGGAAGGAGACACAAATGAAGTGGGAGACACTAACATGGAGTGTCTACCATCGCCAGTAATTAGTAGATAATCAGTGTTCATCCCAACATGGGAATGTGAACTCACCTGAAAGTGGGGGAGGGTAGGCAAAGATTGCAGATGTTGATGCATTGTATGCTGGGACTCCCACAGGTACTGTAGTTCCACAAACACTGTTTGGCATGTAGGTGTAGCCAAATGCACCAGCTGGGATTTCACCCCTAGAGGCTGAAGGAGAATAATAAGAGATGGAGTACTTAGTAAACAAGGTCTCAATTAGATTTAAGGTTGATTCTAAACCTAATGTTGGGTGACTGAACAAACATGCCATGTCAGAGAACCTGTCCAGGCCCTACAGCTACCCTCGCCAACTGAAGATAATAAAATGTCACAGCTCCCATTAATATGATCACTCATTTTCTGAGTAAGAGCAACAGATCTGTGCCCACCAATACGCAGTATTATACACAGTGAGACACTTGTCTACATTACTAAACAGTACTATACAGTGACAGCCCTGTACCTGCATCGAACAAGGAAAAAACTTCATATTTCATTTTGATTAGGCAACAATAGGAATGACCAAATGGCCACATCATTGTTGCCAGACATGCAGTCGGTCTCAGACCAATAGCTCAATAGGCTAAATCGGATCATATTACCCAAAAGGTTCTTGCCCTCATCTCACAACGCGTGAATGGTTATGAGGTATTAGAATAGCCCAAGAGTTCCAGTTCATCAGTAACCATAAACCAAAAGCGATAAAGTCAGTTTCTCTGGACAAATCATTGACTTTGAAGCCCAGGTGCCATTAACCAAGCAATTCCACAGGATAATGCAACCTTGCTCATCTCAAGAGCATTTATACAGCAATGCTCAAAACCCCAGGAATACCTCAATATACTTCACAGTCAATGAACTGTAAGTCAGTAATAAAGTGGGAAACACTGTAGCTAATCTACAATAAAGCCCACTGCAAAATAAATAATTTGACGATCCTTTTAGTGATGCTGGTTGAGTGATAAAGATTGCTAAGGAGAACAAAAATATTACACCCTGTTCTGCTTAAAAATAGTGCCATAGCATCCCCTTACCACCATCTAGGCAGCAGACAAGGCCTCTGTTTAACGTCTCATCTGAAAGATGGCATCTCTGCCACTGTGAAGCGTCAACCTGCATTATCCCAACTGCCTGTCCCACTCCTTTGTCTCAGACATCCGGACTGACTACTCTCACAACTGGGACCAGAATCTCAGTCAGTTGCTTGGAAGAAAAACAAAAGAGCAAAAGTATAAAAGGAAAGCAAGTGGGACCAGGACTGTGGAGTCAGGAAAGACTGAGCTGAAACTCACCTTGTGATGCTGTACGTAACATCTGCTGTCCAAATTCAATGGCACCTCCACTGGTGAAGGACAGCTTAAATGCTGCAGAACCTTCCCATCCTCCTGTGGAACAGAATGAGGACTAGAATGCAGTGGAAAAACAGATCTTCTTCAAAGCTTCTCCAACTCAGAGACCAACGCACAAACATTTACTTTAATCAAATGGAAATAAATTTAGCAAGCAAAACTGACATTATTTCAAGGATCATTTGACCATACCCCTCAACCCAATCCTGTCCCACAGCCACCCATTCCCTCCCCCAAATCTTTCATCCACAGTCAACCCACACCCTTAATTCCTTCTCTCCTGTCCAAATGACTGGACTCCATCAGCACCATCCGGCCAGAAGCACTGCTGGCTAACTTACCAGAGTTTATCTAAAATAAATGTTTCAAACACTCCTATTGTCCTGTCTGGACTAATATTGTGGAGTAGTTATTCTGTATTTTAGAAAACACAGATTTCCTTCCATTGCTTCATACTATTCTCCAAGGATTTGCAAGCTAATTAACAGTCTTCAACCAGGTTTATTTCCTGCCACATTAGAGTCATCCTACGTCCATGGTACTGATCCCTCTTCGTCTTTTGACCTCTGCAGCCTGCACCAGCCTCCTTCACATTTCTCCTTCCTAATGCAGCCAAGTAAAACTGCCAAAAACTGTTGTGTTTTTAATTTATCTAGCCATCAAGGCACTCTCTGCAATGGCTTCTCATTCCTGTATATTACCTTTAATGTAATCAATTACCTAGCTTTCTCTTCTTTGCCTACATACTGTACCTTGGAAACATCCATAGACAGATGCTCAAATTCCACATGAATATTATGACATTTGGTACAGTTCAGAACTGAGAAAAAAATCTCTCTCCAGCAAAACTAACTTTTCATCTTGTACCCATCAGGACAATGAGCAAAGCCCTGTGTTAATATGTAGCTTCCAATTCAGACAATTGTGCCACATTGTGAGCCTGACTGACAATCCTAAACTGCTTTTCAGCACAATTATCTGCACACTCAGGATTATTTAGCAAATGTTAACTAATCATAAAATTACATCTAATGTTAGACTCCATGCATGTTTGGCCAGCATCCTGATAGTGGCTAACACCATTCGTTGCTACTGCATAGCAGCAGACAGCTAATTTCACCTGCTATTCAACTTGTGATACTTTACTCTTCCAGGGTAATCGGAGGTGAACTGGGAACATTTTGGGACCAAAGTGATGGCCTTGGGCATGTCACAAGTTCGCACAATATACAGTAAGAAATCAGATCAGAAAACAGATCAACTGCACACTTGACTGTAATGGAAGCTACATATATTAATACTTGCGGCTTATTCTTTACAGACAGAAAGAACTTTGACTCACCGCATCTGCTTCAACTTAAAATAAGTGACAACAATTCACCAGTTCCTTTCTCAGGGCAATGCTTGAGAAATTAGGTTCAACCTGTTTGGTTTAAACTTTAAGCAAAGCTTGGTAGTTAACTGCCAAGTCTATCATCTAATTGGTGCATTTTCCAAGCTAACACCTCTACCAATTAGAGTCCACTTACCAACCAATCAGCAGTTTCTCCTCATGTAGTATAAATGGTTTCCCTTTAGGGTGGTATTCTTGTGAATTGTCCTGATAAGTGCAAGATGAAGAAGCTTCAACAAAATGTCTTTTCTCTGTAATAGTTAATGTTAAAATGATATCCATCTCTCCCTCTCCACCAATTCTGCTGAACCCTCTATTGCCTTTACGTTGTCAGCCTGTTTTCTACTATCTAGTTTTGAAGGAAATACAATTATGTCCAGTGAGTGGACGGCATTCTAAACCAGTGCAAGAATCAGTGAGAAGCAGTATTAATTTAGTGAAAACTCCCACCCTGTACACTTACTCAATGCAAGATATAGGGGAAGTAGAGTATGTTAATCCACTGCTGGTTCCAGTAACAGTACAGCATGTTAACCCTGTTCCAACTCTAGCAAGACCACTGTGCTAATGTACAGAATATCCGGTGAGATGGCAGTACAATAACTATCCCCAATCTCGTCACTCATTCCTGCCTCTAACTGAAGCAGATAGAAGGAGTTGGAGTATTTCAGAAGTTTCTCATAATATTTACACAGGACCACAGCTAGAATATTCTTTCTCCCACATACCATTTGGCTCAGCTTTGATGGTTCCTTTGATGTAATTTGCCCCAAGCACTGGCTGTTTGATCTCACAGCCCTTCATCAGATAAAATGGCATTGTGAAGGATTTCAGTGCCTCTCGGTTATCTTTTGCCACAAATACAACCTGGAAAGCACAGAAACAGGAAAGCAGTGCAGCACAGGTATGAAAAACAAAAATTCATCCAGGTGAATCTGTACAGCTCTGGCATTGTTACTACATGATGATATGTTCACCCTGACTGGTGATCGCAAAAGCAATGGAGTAGCAACTGGTGAACACAGGCTCTATCATGTAACATGGATACAGTACTAGTGGGTAGAGATATGTCACTGAATATAGCACTTTGTTCTGATACGTGGCCAGTTTCAAATCAGAGACTTTGATGCCATTAAATCTAGGCTACCTCTAAATCCTGTTGCAAAGAGTACATTTTGTATTTCAAGTTGTACACTGATAGATGGTGAGATAACAAGGTGTAGAGCTGGATGAACACAGCAGGCCAAGCAGCGTCATAGGAGCAGGAAGGCTGACGTTTCGGGCCTAGAACCTTCATCAGATCAAAGGATCATTCAGGCATTTCTGACGAAGGTCTAGGCCCAAAACGTCAGCCTTCCTGCTCCTCTGATGCTGCTTGGCCTGCTGTGTTCATCCAGCTCTACACCTTGTTATCTCAGATTCTCCAGCATCTGCAGTTCCTACTATCACTGATAGATGGTGACTGTCAGTGATGTACCTGATTAAAACACTGGCTTTTTGTCATGTAGGAATAAGCACAAGCACTAGCACTGATCATCATCTCACACATTTAGAGTGTGTAATGTAACTTACTTGGTATGGCAGCAGGTAAACAGCTCCCTTCTTTGAATCTTTGAATGCCTCCAACGTGTTGTCTACATCAGTGAATGACAGCTCCACATGGTCATAAAACATCAGCACACTGCAAGAACAGAAAACAAGTGATGTGTCATCACATTCAAACAGAATCACCTCTTACACTACTGTAAACAGAATACCGCTGATCACCCAGGATGGGATTGTCATTAGTGAAGCTGTCTTCTAAACCTCATATGCCCTTCTCCACTCTCTTTAAGACAGAGTTTGGGCAATATAATATGTCAGTGGGCTATTCAATAAAGATGT
>NW_025966347.1:0-50000 GCF_021869965.1 Rhincodon typus
AAATTATATATTTATCAACCTGTGAACTGAATTAATTAGGTTTCTCAGCCTTTTGGAGTAGAAAATTCCGAGTTTCACAGCCCTCTGAAGTTGATCCTGGTGTGTTTTTAATGGCTTGTCTTTTAGTCTGGGACTGTTCTGAGTCAAGATACCATTAAGATGGTATAGGGCAACATACTGCCTGTATCAACTCTTGTCTGTCCCTTTTATAGAATTGTGTGTATTAACATAACTCATTCTGCTAAAAGCTTGAGAATGTGGGTCCAGAATCCTGTATCTATCCTCCAAGGATAGTGCTGCCACCTCTGGATTTGTATGGTGAACCTCCATTGCATTCCTTTTTGTGATATTATATATCCTTGATGAAGGGGACCAGAACTGCATGCCACACTTGGTGTCAATCTGCCAGTGTTAAATACAATTGAAGCAAGTCCTTTGCCTGTAATATTCTAATGTATACATTCTGAAATATTTGCAATTAAAAACTGATTTTTTTAAGTATTCATGCAATGTAGACAACATTAAAATCATTATTTTGAGTGCATTTTTCTTGCAGGAAAAATTACTTGAAATCAAAGACTATCCATATGCCAAGCAGAGACCAGCATGCCTTCTGGAAAAATATGACAGGTAAACCTTAAAACATGAGCACTTCGAAAATTGCTGGTGCTAAGTAGATTCCAAAGCCTTTCAGGCTGAAGTGCATGACATTTGAGCAATGTAGTCAGTTTGAAATCATTGTTTTATAAACATAGCTGGTTCTTTAAATTGACTTGGCATTCAAATTTTAAAAAAAAAACTCTTTGCGCATTATTTGTTTTTAAAATAGTTTGAAGTGCTCAAATTTCTAAAGTGATGAATGAATGCACCTTCAGATTGTTTCTCTTCTACCCCCCACCCACCCCGAAAGCTTTACTTCAGAAAACTTGCTGTCTCTGGAGTGCTCTCTGCTATCTTAATTAGGTAATCCAATCACATGTTTGACCCTGAATTTTGAACATTAGTGCTGTGACCTGATTTTAATAATGAAAATCTCAATTGAAGGTATGAGGGGTAGAATCTCCATGTTATAGTTGCGTGAAGGTGAACTCCAATGGTACCCATACAACTGGGTGGTCAACAATGTAGAGCCTTGAGTCCAGCTGCACAGCAACGTAGCTCTAATATTCTAGTTCATGACTGGTCTGTGTCCCAAAAAAAGGTTTAGTCTCTCATTTGATGGTTGGCGCCCTGGGATTTGGATTTTTCAAAATTGAACAAACTTAAGTTCTATGTCAGGCTTGAGCAGCTGGGGATCTGGGATCAGATATTATGGAGAGATGGGTTAATAGGTGTTAAATGAGTTTTGAAAATGTGAGCAAGGCTTTGAGGTGGCAATGATTTAGTAACTAACAGATACAGTTTATGTGGGCTTCATGTTTTAGTTTTAGTGGACTTGTTTGAAGGATTGTAGGCAACTGAACAGTTTGGTAAGAAGTCCATAACCGGACATGGCAAACTTTGAATAAGGTACTTCTGGTAGCCACCTGTCTTTTGTAATTATTTGCTCAAAGGAGACAGTACTTTACAGCCATCAGCTCACTTACTGCTTTGACTAATATTCAGTGCTCAAGTGGCTCAAGAAAAGAAGCCTTCCAGCTTTGTACTGTTGTTGCTAGATACAACCTTGTGAATTTGATTGTGAAAACTGATCATTCTCTTGAGGAATATCTGGAAGGATCCTCTGCAGGGTATCCTAGAGAAGTTTGAGTTAGCACTGCTGCCTCACGGCGCCAGGGAGCCGAGTTCAATTCCACCCTCAGGCCATTGTGTGGAGTTTGCACATTTTCCTTGTGTCTGCCTTGATTTCTGCCAGATGCTCTGACTTCCTTCCACAGTGCAAAGATGTGCTGATTAAGTGGAACAGCCGTGCATAGGGGATAATGGCAGCAGCCAAATTCATGGTCCATGGTTGGGTCTACTGCAGATGGAGGGAGAGAGGCATAGAAATGATACAATTGAATCCCCTATAATTGTAAGGGGAATAGGTGTTTGTGGCTGCAGCCAAGACACCAGGATAGTGTTGCCTCCGTGGTACTAGGGTCCTGGATGTCTCCAAGCAGCTGCAGGACATTCTGGATGGGGAAGGCAGAAAGGGTCATAGTACCAGTGTCATAATACCAAAGATAGGGATAACAGCAGTCCTTGAAGGTCGTAGTCATACAGTACGGAAACAGACCTTTTGGTCCAACCAGTGCATGCCAAACATAATCCCAAACTAAGCTAGTCCCACCTGCCTACTGCTGGCTCATATTCATCCCCACCCCCCAAAAAAAACTTTCCTATTCATGGACTTATCCAAATGTTTTCTATAAGTTAAATATAATGCCTGTACTAAAACTATAATAAGTCTTTAAGCATGCAATCCTAGGAGCAGCTGCAAGATCCTCGTTGCACCTCCAACACCCTTGCAGCTATTAATCACTGTAATGTGCATGTACTAAATGAGGAATGGTCTAATCTCATTGAAAAATGGCCCTGACACTACAGAAACAGATGGAGATGAAGTACAGGAAAACTGCTTCAAATTGCTACCAGGAACCATGGGTGCCCGAGTAAATGAAAATAATGGACTCCTTGAACAAATAGTACTTAATTTAAGCACTATCCTTAGAATTATAGAATCCCTACAGTGTGGAAGTAGACCATTTGTCTCAGTCCACACTGAACTAGACTGCCCCCTACCCTTTCTGTGTAACCCTGCATTTCCTGTAGCTAATCCACCTAGCTTGCACATCCCTGGACTCTATGGGCAATTTAGCACAGCCAGTCCACCTCATCTGCACGTCTTTGAACTGGATGGAACCCCACGCAGACTTGGAGAATGTGCAAACTCCCCACACAGTCGCTGAGGGTGGAATCAAACCTGTGTCCCTGGTGCTGTGAGGCTGCAGTGCTAACTACAGAGCCACCGTGCTACCTCACAGTAACGGGAAGATATCCTTGCTGTGGACGATATGTGAGCATGTCCGTTTTTAGGTTCAAAATGCTACATCTGCATTTGAAGATTGTGTCGGAGCCAGGAAGGCATTCCAGAGCATTAACAGCAAGTCTGATTGGTTGCTAATTCGACCTGGTGAACCTGCCAATGGCAGCTGAGATTTTTCATCACTCACCTCCACATAACTGTGCAAGCCAATGTCGGAATGGGTAGGGTGATTCTAGTTGGAGTGGTATTTGGGCGGCTTACCAGCTGGCTTTCTAAGCTCCTGAGGTACTTGTGTTGGTTGAAGGTCTCCTAGCCTTGGATCTGTAAATGGGTGGTGAAGTTCTCTGAATTTATACAGTGCACAGTTTCCCTATTGAATTGGTGTCCTGTCATTATCTGGCAAACTGAAATTCTTGTGCGGATTCCTTCATAGTTCAGGGTGACAACTCCAACATGGAGATCGGCTTGCACGTCTTGGATGAGAAAAATTGAGAGAAACACTCCCATATAGAATGTACCTGCCTTCAAGATCTTTATGGATGAGAATTACAATATGTTTTAAAACGTCTCAAATTCTAGAATCAAAATATTTTGAATCAAAATAGACGTAGTGATAGAATAGTAACCCACAGAACAAAACCGCTTTATTTTAGAGACAGTAAAACGGGAGGAATTCGCAGCATTAATATATTCATTCCAACCAAAAGCATCAAATTCAATCTGATCATAAAAGACATTCTTGAATATTCTAATTTAGAGATTATTACATTGTCATTTAAAACTTCATTCCGCAACGATAGACCTAATGGTAAAGTAGTGTCCGACTTCTTTCTTAAAATCTAATCTCTTTCAAACAGAACTTCATTATCCAGTAAGAATATTTCTTTCTTTGAAAAGTGCATCCAGGCTGTTTAAGGGTTTGATTCGTTCCTTGAAGTCCAGCAACCACTTAGGAAGCCCAGATGAAAGAGCGTTCAAGTTTCTCTGTCCATCCTAGGTGTTAAATTGAGGAAAGCGATCTACAGAACATTAAGCAGGAACTGCAGAATTTTGATGGGAGGTGGCTGAGGGTAAATCTGCATGGGATATGTAGCAGTATTTCAAACAGCAGTTAAGAGTTCAGGAGCATCATCTTCCTGCAATAATGAAGGAAATAGTCCCAAGTTACGTGAACCATGGATGACCAGGGATATTGACCTTGATCAGAAAGAAAAAGGAAGCATATGTGAGGTTTAAGAGGATGTGAACTGATGA
Source organism: Rhincodon typus (assembly GCF_021869965.1). Classification (NCBI taxonomy): domain Eukaryota; kingdom Metazoa; phylum Chordata; class Chondrichthyes; order Orectolobiformes; family Rhincodontidae; genus Rhincodon; species Rhincodon typus. The sequence goes on from NW_025966347.1 coordinate 4,223, forward strand.
AGCCATTGAAGTATATAAAGAAAGTAGGAAAGAACTTAAACAAGCAATTGGAAGGGCTAAAATGAGTCATAAACTTATAGAAAGTAGGATTGAGGAGAATCTGAAGTCTTTATACATATATTAAAAAGCAAGAGCGTATCTAGGGAAAGGGTTGGCCCAATCAAGGACCAAGGAGACAAGCTATGTGGAGCCAGAAGACGTAGCTGAGGTCCTAAATGAATACTTTGTCGGTATTCACCAAAGAGAAGGAATTGGTGGAGAATGATCTTGGAAGGGAGTGTTGAGTTTCTAAGCCAAGTTTCTATTAAAAAGGAAGAGGTGTTTTCTGTCTTAGTATTAAAGTAGATAAGTCCCCAAGTCTTGATGGGATCTCCCCAGAATATTGAAGGAGGCGAGAGAACAAATCCCTGGAACACTGGCTGACATCTTTGTATCCTCTTTGGCCACAGGTGAGGTCAGGAGGACTGGAGAATAGCCAAATGTTGTCTCATTATTTAAGAAGGGTGGCTAGGATAATCCTGGAGATTAGACTTGAGTCCCACATCAGTGCTAGGAAAATTATTGGAAAAGATTCTCGGACAAGATCTAAGCATTTAGAAGCAAATGGACTTATTAATGATACACAGCGTGGTTTTGTGCAGGGGAGGTCATGCCTCACTAACTTCCTCACGTTTTTGAGGTGACTAAGATGATTGAGGGAAAAGTGATTGATACTGTCTACATGGCCTTCAGTAAAGCCTCACGGCAGACTGGTACAAAAGGCTAAATCAGATGTCAGCATCTGGACTCGGTCATACAGGGTGAGCGGGCAAGGAACTGGCTTAATCGTAGGAGACAGAGGGTAGTGGTGGAAGGATGTTTTTCAGAATGGAGGGCTGTGACTCGTGGTGTTCCACAGGGATCAGTGCTGGGACCTCTGTTTGTAATCTAGATAAATGATCTGGAGGAAAACATGGCTGATCTCATTTTGTGAGTTGCAGATAGTAAGGAGGGTTGTCAGAGGATACAGCAGTTTATGGATCGGTTGAAGGCAGGGGTAGAAAAATGGCAGAGTTTAATCAGGACAAATGGGAGGTGATGCATTTTGGAAGTCAAGTAGAGGTGGAAATCATACAGTGAATGGCAGCACCCTCGATTATTGATATGCAGAGGGATCTGGGTGTGCAAGCCTACATGTGACTGAAGGTGGCACTGCAGGCAGATAAGGTAGTAAGGCTTATGGTGTGCTTGCCTTCATTGGAAGGGACATTGAGTACAAGATAGACAAGTTGTGCTGCAGCTTTTTAGAACTTAAGTCAGGCCACACTTGGAATATTGTATATAGTTCTGGTCGTCACTCTACCAGAAGGATGTGGATGCTTTGGAGAGGGTACAGGAAATGTTTACTGGGATGTTAGCAATGAAGAATGGTTGGATAGGCTGGGTTTATTTTTGCCAGAATGCAGGGGGTTGGAGGCAACCTAATAGAAGTTCAAAGGATTGTGAATGAGTAGAAAGTATGAGCCTTTTTCCCAGGGTGGAGAGGTCAGTTACTAGGGATATGGGTTTTTCTGTCAATGAAGACCCTTTTGCTATGAAAAAGGCAAAATGTGGCTGCACTGGCTTAGGGTGGTGGTGGTTGCTGAAGGACCTGTTTCTGTGCTGTATTGTTCTTAAATTGCCCATTGTGTGCAGGCTGTGTGTTAGCCATGGTCAAGTGGGGTGATGGAGTTAGGGTGGTATCTCTTCACAGCTTTGCAGATCTGATGGGCTGAACGGTCTCTTCCGCACTATAGGATTCTCACATTCCAGAAACAACTGACCATGCTTGACACCTATCTGAAAATGCAGAAAGTTCAGCCAACAGCTGAGTATTCCACACCTTTTTTTCCTTTTGTCCCATTTGAAGAACTAACTGTTGGCTAAATGATTTCTTTCCAAGTAATTCTTTGTCCACTTACTGGTGTGAATAGCTGTTTTAGGGATTTTTTTTTTCTTAAGAGTATATGCTTACACTTGGATATTTAATTAACTTGGCCAGATAAGTCTGCTTTCCGATAGATCTGTTTTGTTGATCTTTATTTTGAGCCTCCTGTAGTTCCAATGTCTAATTGGTCTTTTTGGTAACTGCTGAATTACATAGTCGTTTTGCAGTGGTGTAGTGAAACTCTAGTGAACTTCTCCAGTCTGCCATAGCAATTTAAGGTAATTGGTTTTTTAAAAAAAACATGATATCATGACAATGACTTTGCCCAGCATGTTGTGATGTGGCCAGTCCAACCTGAAAGGGTGGTGATGCAGCTGTAGTAATTTCAAAAAGTTACTTTCTAACCTTGATGGGCAAGAGGTAGGACTGTCTGAAATTGCTCGAGCAAGCATGATTGACCAACTAAATTAAAAACTGAAAGAACTGCAGATGCTGTAAATCACGAACAAAAACAGACCTGCTGAGCTTTTCCAGTAACTTTGGCAGCATCTGTGAAGGGAAAAAAAGCTAACGTTTCAGGTCCAGTGACCCTCCTTCAGAACTGTTCTGAGGAAGGGTCACCGGACCTGAAACATTAACTGTTTGTTTGTTTTTTTTTCCCTTCTCAGATGCTGACAAACCTGCTGAGCTTTTCCAGCAACTTTGTTTTTGTTCATGGTTGACCAACTGTCTGCCTGCTGTACTAAAACTAGCCTCAATCCAAATCCTGTAAAGTTTATTTGCTATCACATGTTAACTGGATTTGAAGAATGGAGTAGCCACACTGGTTGTTGACACACCCTAGCTTCAAAGTGTACAGGATGTATGGAACAGCTTTTAAAACTCTCAGTTTATGTTAAATGAGAGTCCATTTCCATGTCTGAGTTTTTGTGCTTGTGAATTCTATAGTGAAGGTATCTGGGACCCTGAGAAATGGCACGCATCCTTGTACCCCAGCTCGGGCAGGAGTTCACCATCAGATGGGACAAAGAAGGATTATTCTTCAGATCTGGACAGGGCAGTTCTCAAGCGGAGAATGGCAGGTGACTGAGTCAGAGTTGTGTTTGTTTTGCTATAGTTGATGTTTTGCTTTTGTGGCAAGATCTTACATTAAGTCCATATCCTGTAAGTGGACTGTGTATTTGTTTTGCGTTACCAGTGTCTGAAGATAGCAATGACCTTTTATTGCTACTATTTTGGCATCATGCTTCTGGCCCTTAACCTAGGGTGACTTAGTTCTCCAGCCCTGCCTGTGATATTAAAGCCTGGTATTGAACCAGTACACTTGGCACTAACTACTTTTTTCTTTTTATTTTGAACATTAAGACCCTTGACTGTTCAAGTTTTTAAAAAAATCTTGCAAGTTAACTTGATGGGCGAGGCATCTGAATTGGTCAGATCTTTACTGGACAGGAGGTCCAGAGGCCTGAATCAATGCTACTGAAACCAATCTTCTCATGGCAGCTAAGGGGACTTGATTCAATCACTCTCTTATTTGCTGAATGAATGTTGCTTACAGGGTCAGCATCCTTGCCCTTAAAGGTAGTGGTGAGCTCCTTTTTTGAGTCACTAATCCATGGGAGCAGATCTTATTGTTAGACAACTACAGGATTTTGAGCCAGTGAAAATGAAGCAAGTACAATGCCATCCAAGGCTTGGAGGGGGTGCATGCAGGAAGTGGTGCTCTCACGTGATCCTTGTTGAGTTTGACAGCATCAAATGGGGTGTGTACATGTGCCAAGTACTAATTACATTGCTTTTTCAAATTAATGGCATCAACTTGCACACTTTCCCAGTTTTCTTGTCTAATCACATCCACTTAACAGAAAACACCACTTTTTTTGTGGTAAAAGTACAAATTGCAAATCTGTTCTAATCGGATAAATATGACCAATTTCACAAATGTAAACCACTACACATGCAGATACAAACAAATGTAAACATCTATGTTTACAGATGGAGGTAAAGTAAGGAAGCACTGTTTTTAGTAGCATGACTCCATGGGATTCAATTAGGTGTCCTTCTGCTTTGAGTCCTTCTGATTGTAGATCATCTTTCCAAGTCCTTTACAATTCTATTGTGCATGCACACTGTACTTTGGCTTGCTAATTCGGTCTCCCAGTCACTGGTTGGAGTTGGCAGTTTATAGGTAAATGGTGTGTGAGAATTATTAGCATCTTGCAGAGAGATTGTTATCTTTTTTGCTTGTCTACAAGGACAGAATCTCCATTATTCATGCACATTATGTCCACCTGCCTAGGATCTGATTGATCTTGTCATGCTGAGCATTCCTGAATACACTTTATTAGCCTGATCTGTGTCAACTTTTGGGTTTAGATTGCCTGACTTAAATGAGACAGATGCAACTGACTTGTAAAAAGGATACTGATGGAGATTTAGAATTTTCTGCCTGCAGGGCAAGGGGACAAGAGGGAAGCTGACCAAAAATTTTTTAAATAGGTGTGGTTCCTTTGATTCCCGAACTGAACAGTCTAACAATACTAATTGATGGAATAATGTGTTTAATTGTTTCAACTTGTGTTGAAATGATAACGTTCCAAGGTATATTGGGTTCCACCTTGACCATGGCAGGTAGTGGAAAGGTTTTTTTAGCCAGGATATTAAGCTAGTCTCCAATGACTGGCATGAAGCTATCCTCATTGAAACACAGTTCTGGTTCACAAAAATTCTTAAGGAATTTGCATCCTTATGTGGTCTGCCTCACAGCTAGACTCTCAGGAATATGACTGACCATTAACTGACAAGTAACTAATGTTGCCCTTCATGCTCATTCCCACCTTGTGGTAGACAAAATTCACATTCTGGTGTAATTGGGGATCTTGATCAGTGACAGGTCCCTTTTTTTATCTAATTGTGGGATGCTCAACTGGCACTGTGGCCAGTCTTGTGCTTCATGTCCTTGCTTTCCAAAACCAGACCCAAGTTTGCACTTGCAAGTAGTTAATGCATGTGCACTGTGATCCCCTACCCCTTTTCATTCCTTTTGTCATAGAACTAATGCAGTTCTAGTTCTCCTAAATCCTTGCTTTGCAGTTTTTCATGTTTGTTGCATAAGTGAGTCTGTGTTCTTGATCTGCCAAATGCAGAAATGGACTTGGAGTTGACCATTAAGCTATGTCACTAGCAAATTAGTGAGCAGCATTCAGTTATGTAAATCTACTTGAGTGCTGCTGGAAACCCTTTTTTTTTTTTTTTTTTTTATTTTGGGGGGTCATTTCAGAATTTTATAGCCTTGAGGTTTATCACTTGAACATCTCTATTGGATTCACTGCATTTGTTTATTCTCAAAGCTTCTGTTTTCTTTCTCAAAATACCTGGCAAAGTATGCTTCTATCTGCACTTGCTGACTAAGTTTAACTAGGTTCTTTTATTTCTTGAATTGGAAAATGCTAGTTTGTTCTAGATTGGGTGGAGGCATTCAGCAGTTGAGTCCTGTTGTGTAGTGTGCTGCTGCTAAACCAGACCATGTAGCTACCCTTTTCAATCACTGGTCTGTTAAGTACTCCTGATTTGAGGACCATGGTGTTGACACTGTCATTTTACACATCTAATGACTTCTTATTTAAGTCTTAAGATTGAGTGTTTGTGGCAGTCACCTTTAGAGTTGATAAGTTGACGAGATTATTTTAAGCAGGCTGTTCTTGAACTCCTAGATCCTTGCTGTACCATAACAGTTATTTGTCTTGTGTCCAGATCCACGTGAGAGAATCAAAGAAGAAGATATTGATGTTGTGCTCAGTCCACAGCGCCGGAGCTTTGGTGGAGGCTGTCATGTGATTAGTACTTCGAACTCCCGGAGATCTGGAAGCCCACTAGAAAATAAAGAAAATGAAAATTCCCGTGGATTGGGGGCCCAGCGGCGAATTGGCAGTGGACGGATAATTGCGTCAAGAACCTTTGATCGAGATGGCCGAGACAAAGACAGAGATGTGCGCGAAGGGAGAGATTACAAGGAAAAACGCTTCCGGGTTAGAGTTGGTCGTGTTTCACTTGACACTTATGCCACCTTCTGTATTACAGAAGTCAGTAGTAACAATGGGCTGAAAAATGTAGCTTGAATAATAAGTTCAAGATCACTTATAACTGATTTGCCTGCTTTAATACTGTCTGAGGCGGGGGTGACAATGGGATGTGACACAATGGATGTGTTAGCTGGGACTCCTGTCCCTATCAGACAGGATGACTATAAGGACAGTCTGGGGTTTTGACCAGACAGTTGATTAGCTTCCATGTGACCTTAAAATGTAATGTAAAATTGATACTAGCATTGAGACAAAAGTCACACTTTTTAAAGCTACACTTTTTGAGGCTGAAAACTGCTACATGATTCAGAAGGTCCAAGCTACTTTGGAACTGTAAGCTAACCATTTGAGGAGCGCTCTTTTTCTGATGGCTGCTGCTAAATTGACAAAACTTAAAGCTGAGTAGATTTAAGCACTAAATTGTCACTTAACCTAGCAAGTTACCCTTTACTGATCAATGTAAATGGAATTTAATCATTCCACTGTCCTCCATTTACAACTTGGTACAGCAAACCTTCTAGTAACCAGCACCTATGGGACCGAGGTTGTCCAATATTCCAAATCAAGGTTCGTGTAACCAAGGTAAAAACATAGAAATACAAACATAATGCATGGGGTATACACCTGATGCAACTTTGCTGTAAAATTTACTGGTGGAGAACCTTCTCACTTGCCCTCACTAATTAATCAGACATTGGATCTCAAATATATTTATGTATTTCAGATATAATCTTTTTCTGGTTTATTGGGTGCTGGTTAAAACCAAAGTTTGCTGTATTTTATTTAAGTCCCTCCATTTTGTTTTAAAGAATAGTAGCCTTTTTGAAATTGGGTTCCCCAGTGACAGTTGTGGACATAAACATCACAGCAAATCAGTATCTAAAGTTTCTGAATATTCATGAGCATTGTTGCCTTCATTCCTCAACACTGGGAAAAATTTTTCCCAGAGGTAAGTTATTGATTTTGTTTTTGCAGAGGGAGTATGGTGATGGCAAACGCGTCTTTGGTGAGCGAAGACGATGTGATTCATACACTGAGGAGGAACCAGAATGGTTCTCTGCTGGGCCCACCAGTCAGTCAGAAACGATTGAGCTGACTGGCTTCGATGATAAAGTACTATTGGAGGATCCAAGGCGGCCAAAGCGGTGGAGGAAACGATCAGATATCCTTAAAGAAGGTAAGCTTGTTTGATAACGGAATTAGATTTGACAAGTTCAAGTTGAGTGGTGTTAACAGGCCTATTCTGCAACTTTGAAGAGTGGTGTGAGTTGACTTGTAATGTTTTGGTAAGCAGTTCAATTTCTACTTTTTTGAAGTGGAAAAGTATCTGAAGTTTAGATGGAAGCAATCTCTTTTTTTTTTTTTTAAATAGAAGGGTCTAGGATGAGGGCCATAGGCAACTAAATTGAAGATGTTGAACTTAAGAGTGATAGCTTCAGTTCTGAGGCTGCAAAATTGCCTTCCAGGGTTAGTCATTGAGGTGGAACCTGTCAATTTTCAAGATTGGGTGCAAGGAAGAAGCTAACTTGGTTGGTGTTAAATGGGTTCAGAGCAGTGAAGGGCTGTGCGTCATGGGTATAGTGTAAAATAAGTATTTGCTAACAGCTGACTCGGCTAAGTGAACTGCATTTGGGTTAGAGTTGTTGTAAACTGCATCTAGGAGGCCATGCTCAATTTGTACCAAGCATTGTACAGTTCTTTAATGAAGCCTTGCTGGCATCAGGATATGTTAAAATCAACAACATGGATGTAAATCACTATGAAATGAGGAGGGGTGATTGAGGGGTCAAAGTTGATCTGAACCCGAACATAATTCCTTGCTTCGGTGGTAAATCTAGTTCAGGTTGCAACGTTTCTTCATTTGATTTTAGACTGCCTGGCTGTGGAATGAAGTTGAATGCTGACCATGCAAATGATTTGTTATTTAAGTCAGATTCCCATATGAAAGCTTGATGAAACAAATTTACTTTCAAAATTTAGCTCCAGTAAGTTATAGCTCTACTTTCCTCTAATGAATTCAGCAAGTGCCAAAACCAGGTTGGAATTCAAAAGATGTGCCACTACTGAAACATAGCCTTGGGCATTGAACTTTGCGCTTCCAGTATTTTTATGCCTTTTTATAGCTTCAGCAAGTTGAAGTTGATTTGTCATGCTGTAATAGAGCTTGACAACTGAGTGAAGCTTGTGGTCATTGTAGGTGCAGAATGCAATGGTGGTGGTCAAGAGACAGATACATCATCCGCAGTTCCTGCAACAGAAGCTGACCAAGAAGTTCCTCAGGAGGCAGTTCTACCAGAGCAAACACCAGGGGATTTTGACTTCAATGAGTTCTTCAATATGGAAAAGAGCGTACCTGGACTGGCTTTGGTGAGCAGACACTGCTGCCGTTTTTGGGTGTTGTGGTGAGGGAAAGAAGTGCAATGGTATTTTAATCCTCCAGAAGCTAACTTGTTTAGACAACAGATTGCTGCATACTTGAGTTGTATTGGTCACACTTTTATACCATCCTGTACACTGCCATTTCTGAATCTCAAGTGCTACTGTTTGTTAGTATGTAAATCTACATTCCCTTCCAATTTACTTCCTATTGGAATATTGACTTGTTAAGTTGCTGTGGCTATAGACTCACTCCATTGGTGGGTGTGGTGATAATGTCTAGCAAAATTGTAATGGAAAAGAGCACAATTTTAACAGGCTGCAGTTGCTGACGCTTACTTGATATCAATCCTACCATGCTTTCCCCTTATCAGCACTTATTGCTGTTTTTCTGCTTCTCCATGAATGACCAAGTCTTGGTTTGGAGGATTTATTTATCATTGCACAATTTGGATTACTTTTGGTGTTCTGGGCAGGTGGTCACCAATTCAGTGAAAGCACTGTTCATCTCCTTTTTGGGAGTAATGCTGTAATGTTTACTTAGTTTACAAATGTCAATTGGACTTTTAAAAAGATTGTTTAAGACCAACAATTGGAATGTAGTTTTAAAAGGTAAGTATATTGGACAACAACAGTACACTGCATGTAAGGTGGTGGGCATTCACGGCATGAAACTTTTTTACTTTTAATACAAGACGGAGCTGTCAAATGCAAAGAACTAAGTGCTTTTTAATAAACTTATCATAAATTAGTTGGTTTGATTTCAGTATGCTAATCCTCTTCCTGTAGTAGTTTGAGTATTTTGACAAAAAACTTTAATCCTTTTAACAGTATTCCCTGTACTTAACAATAGAAGCATCAATCAGTTGCCTTGAGCAGATCTTGTAATAGTTGGCCATAATGTCCGAAATACATGGATTTTGACGCACATCAGCTTTTATAGGCTTTGTGCATTTGTGATTAACAGTCCACTTTATATTTCTTTGCTTGATGTATGGTAACTAATGGGGTGGTGGTTCCATTTAACCTATTTTAGGTTCCACTGGGGCTTGGGATTGGAAGGAGGTCTAAGGTTGGGTCACAGACCATGTAGCTGCTATTGATACTGCTCCAGCTGAGGAGTGGTGCAAGGAGGATTATTCTTGGGGAATAAGCCCTGGATTTGGCTTCCTTTTTTTTTTTTGTAGGGTTGATTGGATATCCATTCTCCGAAATATGAGAGCTTTTCCCTGAATTAACAAACTGGCTGTGCCATGCTACCGTTAGTTTATTTTCTGTAAGCAACTGGTAATACTGGTTTTTAATGCACTTGTTCTGTGGAACTGTCATCTCTTAAATTGAGCATGGCAACATTTAAGAGGGGAAGAAACGTATCTAGAATTTTGAAGGCTGAAAAATTGCAGTTGACTTGAGGCCATGGTGCTCTTTGTGGGAGTGCAAGGAATGGGCTGATTTTATTACAGGTGTGGGAGGTTAGTGGAGTGAAATATCAGACTGGATTTTTGATCCAGAGCATGAGCCAGGACTTTTTCTTCCTTGCAAGGACAAGAATGACTTGGATTATTTGATGTGAAGGACAGCAAATCCTGCATGAAATCTGTCTATAAATCACATTTTAAGTCAAACTTCAAACTGACCAGTCTAAGCAATGCTTTTGGCCTAAATTAATTGGAAAAATTTAGTGTTGGCTGCAGTGAGGACATCTTGGAAGGTTGATTCCAGCCAGTTGTATGGAACTAGTTTTCCCACTTCAGTCATCTGGTTTCTCCTGTGGGATATTGGCACATAATGGAAGTTGTAAAGAGAACTGAAGATTAAGTGTGAGAACATGCTGAAAGGTTGGGGCTAATAAAAGTAGAATTGGGTACAGGTGATGTAAGTTGTGGAGCACTAGGAAGGACAAAGCCAGTGATCAGCGCTTTCTTTCTGATGTTTTTTTAGAGTTGAGAACTTGAGGGTCACAAATGGAACATGGACAGTTGTGGTAGAAAGTACTGCTTGTGGATATTAGTGCTAAACCTCAGGAAATGGCTGGCTGAGCATGAGATTTAGAAGTGTAACTTGGGTCAAAAGGAACACTCAAATGGGTATATGAACAGGTGGCTTGATTGGTGGGTCAAGTTAGCTGACAGCTGTGACAAATCTGAGATGGAATGGGGGGAAAAGAACTTGATTTGGTCACTTTGCACTTGATGCATGTCCCTAGTTGAAGGGGTTGTTTGAGCAATTGGTGGAAGTAACCAAGCTGCTTTAGTCAAAAGTAAAAGTTGTGTATTTTCTGTGGGTTGCCAAGCAACATGTTGGCAAACCAAGGCTTGCTTTGCTTTAAAGGTGCATTGATTTTGCTGAGCTGGCTTAAGCACCAGGGTAAACCTTCCTTTTTTTTTTGTAAATTTTCAATCTTTCTCTGGTAACGATCAAGTTTGTCCATAAAAGGATCAGCAAAAGGTTTTTAAATTGTTGCAAAAACATCGGATGTTCCTCCTGGCTATTTTTCAACTGCAGTGTAGGATTAGTCTTATTGACCAGACTAGATAGGGCCCAGGATACTGCAGTTAACTTGCACAGAGCTGGTAAGTTTGTTAGGTAACATCACTGCACTGCTGGTGAAGCATTGGTGTTTTGTCCTGCTTGCTATTTGCCTCTGTTTGCTGAGATGGGTGATATCGCAGCCAGATTTGTTCCTTAGTGGTTGGTATACAGGGTCCAGCTCCATGTATTTTTGTTAATGGAGTTCGGGTTTGACTGTCAGGCCTCCAAGAATTCTTGTCTTTGCTTGACTTGTCCTAGGATGGCGGTGTTGTCCCAGTCAAATGGCTGCCCCTCTTTGTCCATGTGTATTGTAATGAGTGATAGCTGGTCAAAGAGGGGCAGCCATTTGACTGGGACAACACCGCCATCCTAGCACAAGTCGAGCAAAGACCAGAATTCCTGGAGGCCTGGCGCTCAAACCAAAACTCCACTGACAAAACAGAGCTGGACCCTGTATACCAACCATTAAGAAATAAATCCAGAAGAGATGCTACCCATCCCAGCAAACCAATGCTTCACTGGAGGCACATGGATGTTACCTAGCATGGTGACAAAATGTTTGCAAACAAATTTACCAACTCGGTGAGCAATTCAACAACCTGAGCTACAAATCTTCTCGAACCTTGTCCAGGATCCTTAAAACTTAAACCAATTAAGATTTAAAAACAGCTCAACAGTTCAAGATGTTCTGGACTTGACCGTGGCCAAGATTTTTCAGATTTGTTGTTTCAGCACTGGGAGCTTTCACCACTGTGGTGAGTGCTTTCTGTTGAAGTACTGTTCTCCTAACACAAGTATATTCCTAAAGTAATAAAACTACCGTAAATTTCATGGAAATTAGAAATCCAATTGTAGGTACAGTCAAAATGAACATAGAGGTATTGACCTACCGACTGTCCAAAGGTCTCAACACCCTGGCATCAATGAATCTTCAACTTTAAGATTGTGTATTTGCATTAAAATTCAGGAAATGAAGTGTTTGGTATGAGCATGTACATCTTCAAATTAGACCAAATAAAAATTGTTTCAAGGAATCCTAATGTCAGTGTTTTGACACAGTGGGTCAAATGGCCGTTGCTGCAAGAAATCTGATTCTATGCATTTCAAATAGCAACTTGTAAGGTTCAAATGTCTCGAAGAAAAGCTTGCAACTTGTATTGAAATTGAACTTGGATGCAGCAAGTAATTACAAGGAAAATAGTATGTTGGCCTAATTTGTTCAAAAGGGATTTGGATTGTGCATGTAGGGTAGTCTTGACCAATAAAGACCTTAAGACCGCAGTTGGAGTCCTAAATAGTTTGGTCTCCGTATTTAAATTGAAGATCCACATCCATTAGAACTAGTACAATACAATCCTTTGCATTCCTCCGTGGAATTAGAGGGTTGTCCAATAATATGCTGAGTAAATTGAGCACGTGCACTCTCTGGGGATGTAGAAGAATGAATAGTGATCTCATTTAAAGCATGAACTTTCTGCAGAGGCTTAATATAAACTGAGGCTGGAGAATTTAGAACCTTTTGGTGTGCAGTTCTTAGCACAAGAGACTGATTCATTCATTTAGGATTGAAATTTCTTCACTGAAAGGGTTGTTAATCTTCAGAATTTTCTTAGTTATTTAAATTCATTTCAGGCTTAAATTACACTTTTTTGGTCTCCTGGAATGCTGGTGAATTGGCAGAAAAATGGAGTTGAGGCAGTGATGAGCTGATTGCATTTAATGTTGACACACGTGAATCAGTTGTGGTCTACTCCTAATCCTGGTCTTCTATCTGTATCCAGTGTATATTGCTGGATATAGGGCCAGTAAGGCCACACTCTACTTCGGATTTGGAAACATTAATTCTGAAGTTAGACTAACAGTTTGGTGTGCTTGCACCCTTGAATACTAAATTTGTCACTTAAGGATGCCAATAAAAGCTCAATTGAATGTCTATTTGTTATGCCCATCACTAACCATGAATAGATGTGTTACTGAAACTTAAATGGTGTTATGATTTTTTTGGGAGGGGGTGATGTCTGTTGCACTAATTGAGCAGCCAGCCAGCGATGTGGAGATGCAGTCAGCTACCCCATCTGTCGTGTTGGGAAATGGAGTTCAAACTCAACTTCCAAATTTAGTGCCAAGTCGCTGTGTGACGTAAGTTCAAAGCTCTTCTCTGTAGTTTGCTTCTTGAATTTGGTTTGATTTGTGGCATAATGATTTCTCTTTGGATTCTTTTAAAAACTTTAGATGATCGAAGAGGTGCTGGGTGAAGGATCAGTATCATCCAGCCGGTTCAGCCAGTGGTTCTCTAGTAACGTGAGTCGACCAGGTAGCCGATCCAGTAGTTTACGATCTACTCCACATGAAGAACTTGAAAGACTTGCTGGTAAGACTTAATGCAGACAAATGTGGCTTAGCTTGTTTCTTTAGACTTTCTTGAACCTTGATGTGTAAAGACTTGATGTGGGCCAAATCTAATTCACTGTTTTAAAAGTGACTAATTTGCAGTTTTGCTCATGGCTGAGGGTATTAGTAGGTGTGCCATCTGGAAGCAGGAGTAGATGTTCAGCTCCACAAGCATGTTCCAGTCATTACGATCATGACTGAGATTGTTTCATGAATTACACACATTCTCCTAGTCTAACCTTTTCATTCCATTCCTTATCAAGAATAGATCTATCTCTGCTTTACAAATATTTAAGGACTCCACTTCCACCTTTTTTGAATACCTCCGCTTCAAATGGTTGATCCCTTTTTGTTCTAGGTTCTCCTGTAACTGGTAACATCTCCACATCTACTCCCTGTCAAGGTTCCTCAGAATTTTGTAGGTTTGTGAAGTCACCTGTGCAGTTTTTAAATACTAGTGGATACAAGCCTAGCCTTACTATCTTGCCTCCAAGATAACCCCTCCACTCCCAATTTCAGATGAATCTGAGCAGCTTCCAATGAATTATCATTAATTATTAAGTTGACCAATAGTATAATGGTATTCTAGATGTGGTTTACTAGTGCCCTGTATAACTGAATAGAATCCTGCTTTTGAATTTAATTCCCCTCGTGATTAATGAGTTCTTAAATTTGCTCACCTGCATAGTAAGCTTGACTATTTCTGTATGTGGAAACCCAAATCACTCAACATCTGAGCTGTGCAATCTCTGTACTTAGATAATATGCTGCTTTTTATTCCTGGCAAAATAGACACTTATACACTTTGCCCCATGAGCCATTTGCCACATCCTTGCCAACTTAACTTTTTTTTTTTTACAGTTTCCTTTCCTCCTATCATTGTCAGTAAATTTAGCATTGTCCATCTAATTCAAGCCATTCATGTAAACGGTAACATTGAGGCCCCAGTACTGATCCGCAATGGCGCACAACTCATTTCACCTTTCTAATCCGAAAAGACCCACTTGCATGACATGGCTGCTTCCTGTTAGCCAATCTTTTATACCTACCCATACCTGTCCCTCAGCTGTTGGTTTCCTTAACGTTTTGGAGGCATTTTATCAAATGTCTTCTGGAAACCAAAATACTGCACATCCACTGGATCCCCCTTTATCCACAGTAACTTTTTTTCTCTAGAATCTGCCTGGTTACTTTGAACTTGTCTATAGGCTGTGCTATTACTTTAATAACTTCTAATATTTTCCTGATTTGACTGTTAAGCTAACTGGCCTATAACTTTTCCTTGTAACTCTTTATTCAAAGAAAAGACATTGCATTACCTTGCAGTGTAATGGGACCTTCTCAGGATTAAGAGTTGACCTTCTCAGGATTAAGAGTTTTTGAAAATTTAAAGCTAATGCATCAACTATCTCAGCCGATTAGGATCCCAACAGAGGCTACCTTTGCCAAAGTAACTTCCATTCAACACTGCATGAAGCTGAAAGTCTGCCATGATTATCACCTTTTCCTTTCTGACAAGCTCATTTCTTTTTTATGTCCCACTCAGTTACTGTTATCATCTGTGGGATACACAGGATGCTTTTCTTGCCTTGTCATTCTAACTGTTACCCCTTGTTATCCTGAACTTGGGTCATCCATTCTCTAACAGAGATTTCTCCACTTTTTCTTTTCTTCTAACCTGTGATTCCTAAACTTCCTGTAACCCTTAAATTCATGTCCTAATGTTGTCATCCTGCAGCCATGTCTCTTCTGGCCACCAGATTTATGTACTTGCCCATTTTCTGTTTGCACACACTTTGAAAGCTGTATCTGTTCAGATACAGAGCCTTTAGTTTTATCATTGTAAATTTTTGCTGTATCTGTTGGTTGGCTCTTAAATTCATACCCTCCATCCCTTCCTTTGCTGTGTGCAAAGAGCAGAAGTCATTAAGTGTCTATTTCCCCTCACTACACTGACCCTTACTATCACGAATTTCTTGATCTTCTCCCTCTTTGGAGTGCTTGATGTGCCCTGGTGCCACGGTCAGCTAGCTCAGCTGCCATGCAGCCTTGATAGTCATCCAGACAAGCGAAAAGAAGTTCAGTTGTCCAGTCTGTGCAAAGGCTGAGGCTCCTGCCCTCTGGATCCCCGTAACCAACCTCAGTTTCCAACCTAGATCATAAAGTATGAACTGAGACTGTTTGAACTTCAAATACTCGCTCAAGATGTTTGTTCTGAACCAACTTTGAACTTCTCACATGCTTTAACTGACACATTGCCTGTAACATTTCCTGCCATCCTTTTGGGTTTTAAGTAACCATTTAATTGTATTCAACTTTAAGATCATGTTTCATTATTCTTGCTAACTGGCTATGCCACTTTGAGCTACAGGAATAGAATATAACTTGGATGCATTCCAATCGACTGGCTCCCTTTTCTGTAGCAGAAGGTGGAAATAGTTCAGAATTTTCTTACTTTACTTCCTGAATCACATAACTCTGACAATGTCTCACTAAGTTGGCTAGTTTAATGTGCTCTTTGGACAAAAGCCCAGAATCCAGTTTCAGCTGACCTTTAAGCTGCTATTTCACCTTGAAGCTTCAAAACTCTGCCAGTCTTATACTGATTAAATTCTATTGTTTATTTCAGTTTAACGCCAATGACAAACCACATTGGATTTGTACGAAACAAAATTAGACTTGCCCAAAAATTCTCCGCAGTCAGTCCTACACCCTCCATTTCCTATCCAGCCTCCTCCTTGAACCACTGCTGTCACTGTGGTTCCAACCACCCTGCTTTAGAGGCAAACTGTAGACACTTGATCCAACAACCCAATTTGAAGTTGTAAATGTAAACTGACTTTGATCATGAAATAGCAATAAATTGAACAATTTGATCACCAGGAAGCAATATGGAGCCTAGAAAGCTGAGTGAGTGGTAAATTTAAAGTGGATATATCTTTGCATTGTGGTGAATGAAGGGGTCCAGCAAGGTTGAGGAACTTGGAGAATAATTTCTACAGGACTTGGTAAATACTGATTGAAATCCATTATCTAATCACTGGCCTTCATTCTAAGTTCTGAGAAATGGGTAGAACTAATGAATAACCATTCATTTTGCTGAATCTAAGTTGTTCAATGGTCACTAAGATAATAGGTGCAACTTTTTTAGATTGAGGAAGGAGGTCATCAAAAGTTGGACATGTAAACTTTTGTTGGTGTGTGACAGGCACAGAATTGGCTGGATCAGATGTCTAAGATTTTGAAGGAGATTAATGTGGTAGCCATTGAAATGTTCCCCTAAATAAGAATGAATCTTTAAGTAGGGATGTGCTTACCAAATAAGGGGACACTTTTTTTTTTAAAAAAACTGGATGGAAAAGAATATCTTCTCAAGAATAATGAATGTCTGGAATTCTCTATCCTAGAGTTGTGCAGGCTAGGTCACAATATTTAGGTAGTTTTTAAAATATTGAGTTGAGGGCTATGCTGAGTTGTAATGAAAGGGGTTCACACTTGGGGCAGGTCAGCCATGACCTTGTTGAATGGCAGGGCAGACTTGAGTGGCCAAATGGCCTACACCTAGTTTGTGCTTGTTCCTTGCAGTTTGGAACCACTTGCAGCTCCGTTCGTCACAGACAGTGCTGTTGAGCAATTGAAGCAATATTGAATCTGACCACTAGTGGGGTTAGTACATTTAGCCTTAATTGCTCACTTAACATCCTGAACCTGAAATTTGTGCTATGAGTTTTGACTTGATTTCTTAATTGCTGGAAATCAAACCTCTTTATCTCAGATCAGTAGACTTGTTTGTAGGTCATTACATTTTGGGCCGGGGTCGGGGGGGGGGTGGGGTGGTCCTGATTTCAAGTCCGGTGTAGCTGACGAACAGCCAAAATCCCTTGTTGGTGCTATCTCCCACTCCAAACGTCAGTGCAGGGGTTTGTCAGCAGAATAGCTTGAGGCCCAAACATCTTGAACTGCTTCACCAACCATCCCTCCACTTCATAGGATCAGAAGTGGGAATGTCAGCTGACAGCTGCTCAGTTTTCAGTAGTATTTTGTGACAAGTTGGATGCTGTAGCAGTCCCTCACCATGGCAGGATCAGGACAACATCCATGCCTGGGCTAATGATTGGCAAGTGACTTTCAGGCTACACATGTCAGGCAACAACTACTAAGTGAGCTTAAATACTTGTGATGTTTAGTGCCATATCATCACTGAATCCCCCATTATCAACATCCTGGGTTTTACCACTGACCAGAAACTGTCTTGCACCAATCATAAATATTGTGGCAACAAGAGCAGGATAGAGGCTGGGAATTGTGGTAACTAACTCACCAGATGTGCCCAAAACCTGCCCTTTACCTATTTCAGACTTGTGCCTTACATGATGGAATATTCTGCACTTGCTAGCTGGGTGCTGCACAACACTAACTATGACTATCCTGGAAAAAGTAACCTGCTTGACTTGTACCCCATCCATCACCTTCAACATTTATTCAATCTACCAGTAACGCACGTGTCTATAGTGGGTCATCTACATTGTTGTACCACAGCTTGCTAATGCTTTGCTGGCCCATTCCAAACCAACGAACTCTATCACCAAAAAGGACCATGGGAGCATCACCTGCAAGCTTCCCCTCTAAGCCCCATAATCCTGATTTGAAATTATTGGCTCATTTGCTGTCATTGAGTCAAGTCCCGGGCTTCATCTCTAACAGTACTAGTGGTCATACACCACAAGAACTATAGTTCAAGACGGTGCTCACTGCCACCACCACTATCTGCTCCCTATGGGGCAACTATTGTTGGCATTGCCAATCTATTCTGTACAAATAAAAGACAAACCTATCAAATGTCACTTAAACATCTTGGTTTCTGTCCTTTTGAAGATCATTGGCATTATCTATTCAGGTATATCTCCATCCTGTACTTAAGCTTCATTCTCATTTTGAGAGCTGGAGTAGAAAATCCTCCCATCCACAGTCAATAGGAAGAGGAATTGAGTAAAATGCAATAACCAAAGGCTGGCAGATCTATTAAGGGTATAGTTCTGATTGAGAAGCGGGTGCAGTGATAACTGGTGAATTCATAGTATTCCATGGCTTCCCCAGATTCTGATTATGGTTCCAGTGGCTTGGAAAACTGCAAATGCACCAGTTCTGGTCAAGGAAGACTGCTTAAAGTAGGCAACGGTTAGTCAGTTAGCCTAAACTTGAGATTGTGGTAATGGTGAAAGCTATTAAGGAGTTATAATAGGACATTGGGGAAAATGTAATCCAGTCAAGTTCACATTCCTCTGAAAGGGGAATGGCTCAACAGAGTTATTAGAGCTTTAGCTATAATCAGGTCAGTGGAACCAGTAGAGGTGGTATAATGGGGTTTCCAAAAGGCCTTCAATAAAGTGCAGTGAGTCTCTTTTTTTTTTTTTTTTTTTCTTGCTACAAGATCAAGGTCCAGTATTAGAGTAATATTAGTGTGGTTAGAGGATGGGATAGTAGAAAATTGATTTGGAATAAACGATTGTTTGACTAACCATAACTACTGTGCCACAGGTATCGCTGGGGCATCCACTGTTTGTTCATTCTAATGACTTGGAAGAAGGAACAGGTTGTGTTGGAGCTGAAGATGATGTATAGTTTGGTAGGAAGAAAAGTTGAGGATAAATTCAAGTTGGCATTCAGTTGCAGCAAGCAGGAGGGTAAATTCAATGGCTCTTATTTCAAGGAAGTAGAATGTGAAAATCTCAACCATTTGTAAGGAGCATCAGTGAGATGATCTTGTTGAAACAGATCCCCAGGGGGCTTGACAGGTTAGACACTGAGAATGCTTCACCTGTGGGAATAACTTTAAAATGAGGCCTCCCATTTTAGATTAATGACAGAATTTATTTCTAGAGACTCATTGCTGTTTCACATTCTCTTCCACAGCACAGTGGAATATGTTCAAAACTCAAAATCAAGAAATTGGGTTTAAATAAACATCATTTCCATTACAATAGTTTTTAACCAGTGCTTTCCATCCAGTTAAGTACTGACTGACATTTTCTTTTGTAAATTATTGCTAGCTACTACCTTTTTGTAAGATGGAAGAGGAGCTTCATAGACGACCATATGTCTCTGCCCTTTACTCCTGCCCTCTCCCATGAACAACAGTAGCTAGCAGCATTGCTGTCGATGCTGGTGACAATCCTCCAATTTTTAATTAGCTTCATGGCTGACTGCATTTTGGATGTGAATGTAATCTGTCACATTGTACTATTGTGTTTTGTATTTTGAATAGGTCTTGATAGCTGAACCTTTGTCATTGTAAAGAACCCTAAGCTTTATTTTTGCTTTGGACAGGTCTGGAACAGAGGATCCCAACACCTGTTTCACAACTTGGTAACTACTTTGCTCCCATTCAGTCAAGAGAAGATAATAAGGAGGTTAATAAAAAGGTTGATATTCTAGAGATTCTGCGAAAAGCAAATGTGGATGTGAAACCACTGCTATCCAATCTCACAGCCAATAAGGAGAAGCTGAAGGAGAGTTGTACGTGTCTATTTTTATACTTGGCTCAGAACACTTTGAAGTGCAGTCTGAAATAATCCAGTTGCTTTTCCATTGTTTTGAGTTTCCAACCAACCCTTCTAAAACTTTGTTTCTAAGCTGTCTTGTTGGATTTCTTCATGGCATCCTAAAAGACCTTTTGTACAGCTTCAGTGATCATATGAATATGCTGAACCTGTGTGCTATTTGGGTCTGTTTATGGACTGGGGGGGTGCTTCTCTGAACCTTGAATTCCAAACTTCTAATTATGAGCATGACAAAGCAGATGTTAACCTAAGTTAGGAGCTTTTGACTGAGTCACAACTATATCGTAACTTGGGGAATGTGAAGTTTAGTTGTTTGATTCCACAATGAATGTGGGATGGTAGTTTGGTACAATTCTGGCTGCTTGTGAAAGCTGCAGTTTGCACTGATACCATGTGAAAAACATGAAGTCAGTTTGCACACTTAAATTTGAAAAATGCATGTTTCCTTGTATCATGAACAGCAGTGCTCATTTTCTAACCCCAAAGCATTGCTTAAAACATGAAGGAAATCGATAGGTTTTCTGTAACTGTCATCTGCTTTACAGCACAGACTGGAGTGGTGTTATCTGTGGAAGAAGTGGAGGCAGGTCTGAAGGGTCTCAAAGTGGAACCAGAAAGGAAACTTGCCACTCCATTCATGGTTGAACATCTGGAACAGACTTTGACCTCTTCTTCAGGTTCCAAGCCAGCTCAAAGAGACATGGACATGACTGCTTTCAATAAATTGGTTAACACTATGAAGGCAAGTGGGACTCTGCCTTCACAACCAAAACCCCCTGTAAGTAGATGGTCTATTTAGATTCGGGTTTTGACTAATCTTTTAATGTTATGGCTTGACCACTTGATTGTAGTGATGGGCATAATAAGTAATAGTCATTATTAAAATTGAGCAGAACTTAATGGTTGAGACTTGTGAATATGCAGCCTCAACATTGTTCTAGGCTAACATTTAGCTTTACTCAACACTCTGGCATCCTCTAGGAAAGCATATGAAAGGCTTTTTGTGGCCTTTTGGTTATTCAATATTTGAGCAGCTATTATGCCTGGTAGAGTAAACTTGTGTACATAGGCTTCAGAATTGGCTGAATTAGAATTGCAAGCTCAGTTGACTGCGTAATATGGAGGCTTCTTCAAAGCTCTTAGTGGCCTAGATGATGTGAATTTATTTATTGAATTTTTTTTTGAGCATATAGTTCAAATGGGTGTCTCTTTGAAACGCCAGTGTAGTTATAAGCTCTAGTGAGCAGCTGGGAAGCTTCTGACCTTGTACGTGTGGATGTTCTTTCTGAAATTCACTGCCCTTGTTTTCACAGACCTCCAGTGGATTTTTATTGCTAATTTGTCACTTCTTTGACCTAATTTCTTTACGTTTTAATTTAGTGGTCTGGAAACCGTGATTTGATGTGTCATGTGTTGAAGGATCCAAAATTGGTGTTTCAAGTGCAAACACTGAACATCAAACTAGCTAAGGTTAATTGACAGTAGCGCCACTTTAATTTTGCACTTTACTGCTAACATTATTTTGCGGAGACTTGTTAGTAGGACTTGTTTCAGCAGTCCTGCTCAGTTTTTATAATTTGCTTTGATTCCACAGTGACTGTGGGATGATAGTTTGATACAGTTCTGGCTTTAGTATATTTACTATGCCAAATCTCATCTCTTCACTGGCTTGGGTTTGCTCATAGCTGTTGCCCTGCTCTGTAACCCTTGTTCTCTCTTTTACCATGCTTAATTAGGACATTGTGTATAAGATCATCTTCTCACAGAAGTGCTCAACTCCTATTTCTCTTAACCTTTACATCCTTGCTAGCTGGCTTAGTAAACCATTTCCATTGTGAGCCCATATCAGCTGTTTACATTCCATTATCCCTATTATCTTTCGGCGTGGTCAACCACAGTAGACCTTGCAACACTTGGCTTAGTAACCACATCTGCACAGCCAAAGTATTTCACGGTATGCCTTTACTTCACTTCTCTTCCACTGTTAGTCTTATTGGAAGTTTCTTTGCCTCAGTTACACAGGCTAGAGATGAAGCTAATCCAGCTTGAGACAAAGTCAATGTTGCATCTTAATAGTTATGACTTTTTTTTTTGAAACAAACTTCTGCTTCAGTATTGGGAATGCGGAGTGAAGTTATAGGTGATGGGGCCATTCAGTTTCGTGAAGCCCTGCAAGAGCATTAGCTGTGTGTGTGTCACTTTCCTTTTCGGACTACACTACATTGTCACCACTCTAGTCGTGTTGTCACCTTTCTCTTAGCAACAGTCCCACATCTGCATTGTCCATTTCTAGCACTGGATCTGAGGCCGAATACAACCTCATTGTGTCTGCTAGAAAATCTGTTCCTTTTTTAAAATACTCCTTTCACTTTATAATTTGCTTTGCAGGCTTCAATCATGTGCAATAGCACCTATTCTATGGCTCACTTCATCTGCTTCTGAAATGCATTGATGCTATTTGTGTTCGAACATTGTACATCCAGGTTGTGATAGTATGCAAGCAGAGTCCTCTTGTAGGATAAGCTTTTGTATATCCTGTTGCAGCCCCTAATGTTTCAGTCCTTGCTGATTACCCTGAAAGCCATTTTCCGCCAAGGGAGAAGTGCAGCAATTTTACTTGAAGGTGTATACTGTTTGCTTATATCACTGTATCCTGCGTTTAAGTTGAGTATTCAAATCTCGTGTTTTAAAGACTCACAATCACAGGTGGCTTAGTTTTCATGTTTTTAGCATCAAATGTTTCCTATATTTGTGGAGATGAGCTGTAAAGCTCTTGTTCTGTAGTTTTAGATCTTCAGTGTTTGCTGTTCCCTTTTGGCATTTTAGGTGATGTACTGTGAAAATATTTTCTTGTGCCAGGTCTAGGTTGAGACTCAGTTTACCATGTGACCCTTGCACCCAGTAGGCCTTTTAATCAAAGTTTCTCATTCTTAACTCCGGTTACTGAACTGAAAGGTGTTGTGCTTAAGTTTCTTGCATGTTCCACTTGAGTTGATTTGTCAATGAGCAAAGCTGGTCAGTCTGATCAGGCAGTTTTGTTTGTAATCAAGGTATTTTGTTTTGTAAAAGTAATGGGGAAATAAATGGTTTAGTACTGAAATGTAATCCAAATGATTTAGCCACCATTTTACTGTTTTTATTTTCCCTTTTTGCTGAACTGTGACACAAGGGGAATTAATCTTGGTCATCTAGTTTTGGACATGGCTAGCTTCTAAATTCCAAATATAAGTGGTATCACTTGTTAGTTCTGGATTCCTTTTGTTTTTCATCAGCAATCCCTATCAATTTGTAAGTTACTTTGGTATTTGAATCTCCAACTTGTTCCAAAACACATTCTGACTTTTAACTACGGCACACAGCACTGAATTTGTACTGCACGGTTTGAAAGTCATTCACCGTTCAAGTTCGCATGAGCTTTTAAGATTCTCTTTATTTAGAAGGAAGTGAATAGACCTAAACTTTTTTTCTGAAAGTCAGTCTTTCTGATGGAAATGGTCTGTGGCCCATTCTTGCTCTGGTTAAAAGGTTTTGTTCATGTGCTTGGATCAAACTTTGAATTTTTGTACAGGAGATTCTACCACCCCATGTAATGGGGCCTCCATCACCAGATATTCTAGGTGACCTGCTTGGCAACCAGAATCATTCTACATCAACCTCCCTAAATCAGCGAGGCCACTCCTCTCCAATACCAACATTCCAGCAGCCATCCCCATCAGAGTTCTTCAGAGTCAAGTCACCAATTGGTGAGTGCAAAACCTCAACTCCAATTACTGATGGGTTCTTTGCATTACTTTAATGTGCATTGTTTTTTTCCTGGAGTTATTTAAGTACATGTCTGTCTGTCTTCCCTTTCTGCAACAGTTAACTGATTTTTTTAAAGTCCCTTTAAAATCCCTTAAAATATTTCCAAGTGAGTGAAACCCAAAGGACTCCAAGATTAAAAGTAGGTAAGGATAAAGGATCTCTTAAAGATGAAAAGAAGACCAGTTACTTAAGATGACTGTAAACCTGTCACTGCTTAAGTATTTTAAAAAGGGCTTAAACCTCTAGTCAGATTCAACAATAGAAGTGGTTCCTATTGTCACAGCATGTAATGGTGCAGTGAACTCGGGGCTTGGGATGTGAGGTTTCCTGTTAACGCCTCAGTTACAGCATCTACTGATTTGCCTGGCCTTGTGGCAAAATAGCTGCTAATTTCTGCACACCTTGAGTAAATTACTACATTACCTTTGAGTTACTACTTGACTAAGAAATCTCAACAATCAAATACTGAAGCAATAATTCAAACTTTATTGCATGTAGTAACCAAATATGACACTTCAGCTAAGCAAATTAAGCTTCCCAACTCAACTTGGCCTGGATTCCAGCAGCCATGTCTGTTTCTGGAAGTCTTGGATTCATTCCTTGTGCGGTGTTCTTTGGAGTTCTGCCACTGAATTGTTCTGGTGTTGAATTCTTGTACAATTGTTCTTGTGTTTGTCGTGTAACATTATCAATGATTCAATAGATTCTTTTTATCCCCAACACTATTTATAATTCTGGGAACCTTGTCTGTGGCTTGATGCCTTATCTGCAGTAGCTTCCCTGTTCCTTTTACGTTTGGGCTTAGCTGCCTAAAACAGCTTTTCCTGCAATTAACCAATTTATTGCAAAATATTCCTTCTGCAGGCAGACTTAATTGCCCACTTGTGAGGCAGCAAATAATTAAGCAGTTGTCTCCTCTCCCAGGAAACAGCTTATTCCATAATGTTTATTGCTGCTGTCCCTAGTAACAGATTTTTTGATTCTTTCAATCCACAAATGGTTCAGTTGTGACACTTAACTTTGTCACACCTTCCCACTTCTGATCCCCTTGACTGAGACCCCTAAGTGTTTGTTTTTTTATTTCCTGGCCTTTTTGCCAAAAGGCTTACAAACCTCCCTCTTGAACAACCCATTCAAATAGTTTTTAATCTGAAATGAACCATTGTTACGTTGTGTCAACTAACTAACTAATCTTTTTTGGTTCCTGTGCTACCTGGAAGCTTTTGTTTTGGAAGAGGCTCATCAATTATCCAGTTAAATCCTAAATCTCCAATTTTGTTCGAGAGAACAGATTTTGAACCAACCCAATATGTTGATGGTTCTGTTGTAACTTGCATCTAAGTCAATCTCTTTCTGTAGTCTTGCAGATTTTAATTTTGAAATGAAAGCTTGGACCTAGTAGTATCTGGTTATTTTCTCCCCTCGGACACTATTCAACGTACTCGGTTTCTCCAGCGATTTTGTGTTTTTTTCTTTTGTCAAAAGAACATTTTCAGTTTTTAAAACTTTTCGATTTCCCCTGTACCATCAAAGCTCAAACCAGTGCTTTTCAAACTTGTGCCCACTGACTTCCATTTCAAGGATCAAATTTGGCTAACCCTTTTTTGAGTGGTGGGAGGAGGGGAGTGGATGCCTGCTATTGCTGTATGGCTTTCAAACCACTTGGGGCTCTAACTATGACATGACATAAGGATGTCTTAAATGTTGGCTCCATTAGCCTGGCAAACAACAATATTTGAACTACCTACTAATGTGAAACACGTTCCTCCACTCAACCACCCTGTCACCAAGCATGCAAAAACAAAGCTGTGCAGAGGATCTGATTTGTTGGCTAAGTTACCAGTGACATTAGAAAAGAATTATTCGCTTGCAACTGAAGCGTGTTTTTTTTTTTCCAGTTGCTGGTGGTCCTGAACTTCTGAGTAGACACTTGAGGATAATGTCTTCCTTAGACCATTGATTCACAACTTTGTAGTTAACATCTGGTGGGCCTTTAAACCAGTTTAGCATTGAGAGATAGGGTTTGTTTTTCCACTCCTGTCTTGTAGTCTTCCTCCATCTCTTCAAATCCATGTAATTTTTACAGCAGAACTACTTCATGTTGCCTGTCGGAACTTAGCATTTCCCAAAAGGTTTGGCCTTCAAATTCAACTTTATTAGCAAGCCAGCCACCACCCTTTTTAAACTTGTTCTTTTTTGAACAATCAACTCTGTTCAGCTGTTGGAGATCTCCATTTATTTTGCATCACTAATGAATTTGGAGATGCAAGAACAAACCCACATCTGAAATCTGTTTTACAGAAAAACATGCTAATTGTTACACATCTAATTAAAGTTTTTCATGAAATTCTTCATAAAAGATTTATGAAAATAAACTGGAAAAGCTGACTAATCATGGAGGTAATGGCCTAGTGGCATCATTGCTGGACTGGTAATTCGGAGATCATAGATAACATTCTGGAGACTTGAGGTCTGAATCCCAGCACAGCAGATGGTGGAATTTTGAGTTCAATAGAAACCTGGATTTAGTCTACTGATGACCATGAAGCCATTTCTTACTTGTTAGAAAAAGCTAATCTATTTCACTAATAGCCTTTATGGAAGAAAACTGCTATCCTTACTAGGTCTGGCCTCCACGTAACCACATTGCTATGGATCTGGAGTTACCTTTTGAACTGGCCAGAAAACTCTCGGGCGATAAATGCGGCAGTGCCCTATCCTGTGAATTTAAGTCATCTTTTCCTCTTCAATCAAGGTCCTTTTCCCTATTGAAAAAGATCTTTTTAAGGCTAGTAGACATTTGACACCTAAAAACTTCAACTTTGTGAATCAATAGGATAGAAACAGCCATCAAATCCAGATAGTGATTGTTCCAATTTTATTGCTTTTTTGTTTTTCCAGGTTATGCTCCACATATCCGCGATCACTTCCAAGGATTACCGTTGCCCAAAAACATATCACCTATTCCAGCTTCACAGGTATTTTGGAATTTGAATTCCATCTGATTTTGATTTGCTCAGAGGGAATAAAGTAAGCTAATTTTCAGTTTCTTAAAGAAAAAAGAAACACTTCCAGGCTTAACACCATTGTGTGGTTCTTACCAGGGCTCAAACTGTTTCTGGTCTCTGCATTCTTTTTTTTAAGAAGCTCAACAGCCAACTATTCTGTCCTGGTGAAAATGTTTGTTTGAATTTCTAGTTTGTCTTGAATTTTCAATCTTGAGACTTGTCATGATGTAGATGACTGGACTGTAGACAGTCAGTCTCAACACCAGGTTATCGACCAACATTGATTTTAAATCAAGCTTTGAGTGCTCCTCCATCACCTGGCTGAGACGCAATGCTCAAATCTTGTCCTGTTGGACTACAATCTGGTGTTTGAGGTTGGTTGTGGTACAGGCTTGTTCGTGAGAAGGTACAGCAGGTAATTGAAGCCCACCAGCCACTGGGTGGCTCAGATCTTTTAACTTTTTTTTAAACTTTTTGATCAGATCAAGTTTGCTGCCAATTCTCTTCAATGCAAAACAAGGATGCTCAAACAGTGACTCTTGATTGATCAATTGTTGTTTTTGATCTACACCAAATTTGCACTTAAGCTGGTGATTGAGCAATATGATGTTTATGTAGTAAATGATCTTCCCCCACTTAACAGTGAACAGAACCTTTTTGAAGTATGTAATTTTCAGAATTCTGCTTGCTTTGTAATTTATACAAATTTACCTTTTGCTTATCCTAACTTGTGTTAAATGTCAAGTCAAATAGTCAACTCTTCAACTTTTGAATCATCAAATTCAGTGTTCCAGGTTTTGGCAAGTATTGATTTTGCTCTGAACTGAAAAACTGAACTAGGCTTTTGTACTCCAGGCTGTTAGCCCATCCCAACTGGATATGCGACCGGGTGCCATGGATGGCCTTCCCTTTGCACAAGATTTGCACATGCCAGGTGGAGATGTTTACCAACCTGGATATGGGAAGATGCATCATGATCACAGGGATGGCTATAGGGTCAGGTATGGAATTTTCAAAAGAACATGCTGTCTGTTATCATAGCTAAAATAATAATGTAAACACTGCTCCATTTAATTCTCAACAGTCAAAATTGGTTGATGCTTCTACAAGCCAGTATTGTGTTCATCGTACCACATCAGTTTTCATGGAGCTTAAATTTACAATTGAGCAATAATTAGTCAGAAGAGACCACTTCCACAGCATGATGTGAAAGCTAGGTATTTGAAGCAAATGTAGCCTCCAAAAAGGTGACAAGTTTGATGGATTGGTGTTACCACTTCTAATAGCAATTGTTTTACACAAGCTTTTACATATGAAAGCACAAATTAGAGCATCACTAGATCATCTGGACCTTCAAGCTTGTTCTGCTGTTTCAGAGATAGTAGGAACTGCAGATACTGGAGAATCATTTCTGAAGAAGGGTCTAGGCCTGAAATGTCGGCCTTCCTGCTCCTCTGATGCTGCTTGGCCTGCTGTGTTCATCCAGCTCTACACCTTGTTATCTTAAGCTTGTTATGCTATTCAGTAAAACCTTTTATTCTGGTTTTCCTGTGCTGCCTTCAGTGCCAAGATAAATGCCTGCCTTCAGTATTTTTTTCTTTGTAACTAATTGGATTAGTTGTCTGTAAGCCAGATTACTGTATCAGTTTTGGGTCATCCTGTAATGTTGTCTATCCTGATTTTAGGCAGCAGCGAATTAGCCGATCACCTGGGCCAGCCAGTCAACACCGACTCAATGCAGCATCACCATCACAAGCTTCCTCATTTACAAACATGGTAAGACTTTATTCAGGACTCTGACTTTTGGATGCGTTTCTAGAAAGGTTGCAAAGTTACTTTGATTCTAATTAGAATCAAAATGAGGCATCATTGATACAAAATGCACAACCTAGAGCCCTGCGGTTAAAATGGCAGGGTATATGGGATTGGGACTAATGTTCATTGTGCGAGTTTAATAGAACATTTAGCAAGTTAAATAATCTGTAGTTCTGCCCTACATGTGATCTGTTGTGGCTTGTAACTACATGAGTTCATAGGTGGAGGACCCAATTGTACAGTGGGAGCTTGTTGCTGAGGGCATAGCAGGGTGCTTCTATCCTTATCCCTGCCAAAAAATGCCGTGCAAAACGATATCTAGGGCAAGGAGAGAAGACCCTGAAGTTGTCTGTTTATGAAACAATGCAAGATTTTGCAAAACCTTTCTGACTCCTCTTCTTCTCCTGACTTAGAATTTTGGCAAAATTGGATTAACCCAAAACTATGTCAAATCAGTTGGTGTGACAGTGTCTGAAGTGACCAGTTGCAATAAATTGCCTCAAGCTACAACCGTTAATCACCCTTTCCCACACTTGCCCTCCATGATCCAGCGGGGTATTGATGGCAGGTTAGATTTGGAGACTGGTTCTGAGGAAGTGTCACTGGACCCGAAACGATAACTGACTTTTTTTCTTCACAGATACTGCCAGACCTGCTGAGCTTTTCCAGCAACTTCTGTTTTTTTTTGTGCTGGATTTAGAGACTACCTGTCCTGGAGACTGTAGAACTAGAGCTTTTACCTCTAAACAAAGGGCCACCTTCCTGTTAAAAGGAAACAGTTTGAATATTTTTGAGGTAGATTATTGTTGATCAATGAGTTAAAAGGTCATCAGGATAGCTGGGAATGCTGGTTTGAAGTTACAATCTGACTAGCCATGGTTTTAACAAGTGGTGGAGCAAGTCCAGGCAAAAGGGTTGAATGGCCTAATTAGCATGTTTGTATCAATGTAATTTTACACTGACTTTTTTTCTTTTCCTTTTCCTCCTTCCAAATAAGCTTTCTCCATCATTCACCCCTACCTCAGTAATCCGGAAGATGTTTGAAAGCAAAGACAAGAGCAAAGATGGAAAAGAGAATCGTCCTGTGAAAGACTGTGCAGAGGATGGGCCCCTAATAGAAGGTATTAGATGGTCCTAATGCATTAGTTTTTGTTGCTAGTCATATCCTATCCTATGCTACTGCCACAGTTGAGGGCAGACCAGCTAATGTAGGCTCCAGCAGATCCCTTCCCCAGTCTAATTCCTCATCAATAACTGGCTGTATCCTGCACCTAAACATATCAACTCTGTACACAGCCAGCACTATCTGCTGGCCATGTCATAGTTGTCATTTGCCAATGCAGTTGTCCAACTTATAAAATATACAATTAATTCACTTCCACTTGTGATCACTACCTCAGATGAGCTTTCATTTTTATTTGTTTAAAATCCATCGGTTATGGTGGGATTTGAAAGTGTCTGTAAAACTTTAGCCTGGCCCTCCTGGATTATTACTTCAGTGATGTTACCACTGCCACACTACTGTTTCTTAGTTTGGTATCATTGGCAAATGCTGAAATGTTGTTATTCCTTGCCTAGGCACTTTTTTTTTCTTGGAGACATTGTTGTCTGCCATTTGTCCCAGTTTGGGGAAAGTTGGTTGTTTTTTTTTTTTTTTTGCTACTGATTATTTTATAGCCTTTGCCATTTTTAATCCAATGTTGACGCTGAAGCTCCTGGTTCATGAGCCTTGTTTTCAAGGGTCCATTGGATCTTTTAGAAACAGGAGCAGAAGAAGGCCATTCAGCCCATTTGAGTCTGTTCTACCATTCATTAAATTCCCTCGACACTACTTTCTTGCCTTCTCCTCTTTTTCCACGCCCCACCCCCCCCAATTATGCTTGATTTCCTTATGATTACAAATCTGTCTTGGCCTTGAATATACTTAACCTCTTTGACCTAGGCAACATCACTTTTTTTTTTACTTCCAGTTTCTGAGACTTGATCAAGTTCAACTAAAGTTGGTAAAACAGATTGACCCAGCACTGTTCTAAATGCATGCTGCCCTCTTGATTTTAACTTTCACCAGGCTAAGCTTTCAGAAATAACTGACTAGCCTGTTACTGGAAATTTGTCCTTTCTCCTTTTTCGAGATGGTGACACTTTCTTTTATTTGCTGCCCTTCCTGCATCTTTCCAATAACGGATGAAAATAGACCATGGCAAGCTGTCCTCCTAGCTTCACTCCTACTTCCTTTTAAGCAACTGTTGATTCAAGCTGTCCTAACCACTGACTCACCTGTTCTCAGCATAGCTGCTTCTAGAACTGTCCTTCTGTATTCTCCTTTTTTTTTTTTTTTTCCTCCCAACTGTGTTGGCAACATTCTCTCTTCTATCAATTTTAAAAAGTACTGGTGTTCTAAGCTTGCATCTGGTTCCCTTTTTAATGGGACCTAATACAATCTTTCTGTATCTGTCTGTATGCTGGCTTTCTGAATATGCACTCAATCCTGGGCTTCACATCATTTTGTGTACAAAATTCAACCCTCCTCTGCTCCCTGCAAGAAAAAAAACACCAAGCCAAAAGGTAGATTTGGTTTTTGATGGAACATGATTAAGTGTTTTGAGCCAGATGTTTTAATATTGAATACTGTACTGGCTCCTGCAGATCATCTGTCTTCTGGCTCTCCAATGGAAAACACTGACCGAGGGGCATCTCCAGTCGGAGGGACAAGATCGACTTACCACAGATCAGCTTGTACGACTCCCCAGTTAAACCAGATGCGTTTCACCAAAGACCAAGACTACAGGCCCAGATCCACAGGAAGGAAAACACCTACCAGAGCTTCTCCAGTTCCTGGATCCCCTTTTCCAAGGCCCATTTGTCCTGTGCCCATTATGTCACATGTTCCACTTGTGCGCCAGTCTCCTCCTCACTTACCACCCGGTCTAGTCCAGAGAATGCTGGCACAAGGAGTGTCACCACAACAGTTACATCCAGCACTTCTACATACAGGTGAGCGAGCAATTCAGTATTTTAATCCTGGGTTTAAACCAGGGAGGTATTAATCCTGTTTTCTAAACTTGAGTTCAGAGGATTCACTACTGACCAGGACACAGGGTTAGTGAAATATTGTACTCGGGAGGTATTCACTCACTGCATAATGCAAGAGTTTGGAGCATGTTTTGTACAAAATTGGGCATTAGGCTCTTAAAACTTAGGTGTCCTTTTTTTCTGTACCAAAAGAAACTGCTGAACTGGGTGCTTTTTCTTCAATAGTTCTGTTAGCCCTTGAGGGTCTCTCATAACTAAGCATGTGCCCAACTAGAACAAGGCCTGGTGTTTAACAATGAGGTGCACTTGTTGATCATTACAAGTTTAAAGATGCAATGCTGAACAACAAGGAACATTTCAAGGTAGGGGATATAAACTGGAAGAGAGCTCGTTGCAATGTGGTGGCATGGAGCTAGCCAAGGTCAAATGGAAGCAAACAATCCCATGAAAAGTTAGTGTGACATTGTTACTTTGAGATGCTTCAGTTAGAGGCGAAGTACATTTCAAGGGTGAACATTAGGGAAACTAAAAGCACCAGGTTCCTTTTTTTACCATGGGATGTAGATTTCTTTTGAAGAAAGATGCAATTCGTATCAGATGGATGTGAGTGAGAACCAGTCACGTAACAGTAAGTGGGCAAAGAGGAAACCCAGATGGGAAGAGAGCATGACCATAAGTGAACACCAACTATCATGTAAGTATGAAGTGGGTTGTAAGGGGTGGAGAGGGTCTTTATTTAGGACAGCTTGATGTACGCTTTAAAGATGCTGGGCAAAGCTAGAATTTCTTTCTCAAAAGCAGAAATTTACTGGAGCAGCTCAGTAGGCCTGGCAGCATCGGTGTAGAGAAATCAGTTAATGTTTTGGGTCCAGTGATTGTTCATCAGAACTGATTTCCCTCCAGATGCTACCAGACCAGCTGAGCTTTCCAGAAATTTCTGCTTTGGTTTGATTTTGAATGTCCACAGTTCCTTCTATTTTTACCTAGAATTTTGATCATTGTCCATCCTGAATTGCCTCATGACCAAGCTGTCTTGAACAGCTGCTGTTCCTCTGATTTAACCGCCTTGTTAAAGGTTCGGCACATCGGAGTGACTCCCTCTCTCTCCCTGCTGTTTTGAGAGCAGTTCAGTCAACCATTGCTGTGGTTCAGAGGTCTGTGCCTGTCAAACCAGTAATGATGGCAGCTTGCTGTTTCTGACAGGACATGGAGTTGAATGGATTTTTTAATGGTGTGTTTCATGGTTGCCATTCTTGAGACTAGTTGACATTGAGTTGATATTTCAATCCCACTAGCTGCCACACAGCCCAATGTTCTCAGGATTACATTTGGGTGTCCTGAACTGCTAGTCCATTAAGAATGGAAACATCATAGAAACATATTTATAGAATCCCTACAGTGTGGAAACAGGCCCTTCGGCCTAACGAGTCCATTCCATACCAAACCCGAGAGCATCCCACCCAGACCCATTCTACCACCCCCCCCAAGCCATTGAGCCTTGGCTTGGGGTGCAAGTGTCTTGACATGAGGAGAGCCTAAAGGAAGGAATTAAATTTCAGAATAAGACCGGTGCAGCTCATTTAACTTGGGACCAGCTGAGAAGTCAGTAAAAGCCATTGTGAGCGCAGAATTAAATGTTTGTTTGTATAATTTTCTAACTAGTGAGTTAGTGATGTCCTCTCCTTGAATCTCAAGTGCTATCTGGCACCTCCCAGTTCTCTTGAGCCATCTAGCTGGTACAGGTTGGATGGAGCATGTCAGTGTTATGATCTGTGAACTCCATTTCCCAACAAAATTTTGAACTTGCGCAAATCTGGATAGTTAGTGTACTGGCATGTGGAGTAAAGAACTGATCCCTATCCAAAGGCAAGGGATAGCAAGAACTGCAGATGTTGGAAGTAAATCAATAGAGTGGAGCTGGAGGAATACAAGTCAGGCAGCATCAGAAGAGCAGGAAAGTAGATGTTTCAGGTCAGGACCCTGACCCAAAACATCAACTTTCTTGCTCTGCTGTGTTCCTCCACTCTACTCTGTATTGACTTTATCTAAATGCAGCTTGCTGTTCTCTTCAAGAAGAGGTCTCCAGTAAACCCTCCAGACTATACTTAATTTAACTGTACCAATGACTGAAACCTTTTTTAACCACTTCTTCTCGATCTCCCCAGCAGGTATGTTTCCATCAGGCATGGATCTGTCACATTTGCAAAGCCTCCCCCCAACACTGCTTGGGCAGACATTCTACCCTCTTCCAACAAGTGGTCTTCCTCTTCTAAATCCTCGTGCTACACTCTCCACAACACAAATTCAGGCTTCTGCAACACCCTTGCAGCACCTGGCCATGATCAGACAAGGTAATGAGTCCACTTCACATTTTACTTAGAGGTTTCAAACCTCCTGGATGTGCACCTTTTTTTGTTTCAGAAAAACCTGCAAACTTTGTATGAGAGCATCCCTCTTCTCAGCCATATTTTGAGTTTTTTGTGCCTCCAGGATGCCTTCTGTTTCCATTCTGGGTCCTTTGATAGGTGGTTTGGCAGGATAAAATATGGTTGGTGTAGCAATGTGACAGTAAATATTTAGGATTGGAGAGGAGGATGTGATCAATATGAAAATCAATTTGTCAATAAACGAGTTGAAAGATGTATGTCAGCAGTTGTCTGTGGTGCTGGCCATTTTGCAAATGAATAATCTGCTCATTCAGTATTTGTCTCTTACAAGCCATGGTTTGATGGAACCACCAACACTCATCCTACTGCAGCATCAGGCGTCTGTGCTGAACAGGTTGGATTACTGACAGTAAATTCTGGATCTCACTGACTCCAGTGTGCTGTGAAGGCATTCCCACCACCTGAATACAATGAATGAAAAATCTGTTTAATAGCTGCTTCAGACTTTTTAAAAAATCAGCTATCCTATCCTAAGCATGTTTAATGCTTCCAAAAAGTTTGTCTTCAGTGTAGAAAGTTTAGCACTTCTAATTTTTTGACCTTGAATTACTTTCTCCTAATCCAATCACTTCACTATCAGAGCATTTTTGCTTTAAAACATTTAATATACTTTAATTTTTCCTGGTTTGAACTACCATATTGGATAGTAACGTAACATAGCAGGAGGAGGCCATTCGAGCCTGCTTCACTATTCACTATCATGGCTGATCATCCAACTCGGTAGCCTCATCCTGCTTTCTCCCCATAACCTCTTTTGATCCCATTCACCCAAAGTGCTATATCTACTCGCCTCTTGAATACATTTGATGCTTTGGCATCAACTACTTCTTGTGGTAATGAATTCCACAGGCTCACCACTTTTTTTTGCTTTTTTTTTTTTTGTTTTGTTTTGTTTTGGTGAAGAAATGTTTCCTCATCTCCATTCTAAATTGTCTACCCCGAATCTTCATACTGTGACCCTGGTTCTGGACACACCCACCATCGGGAACATGGTCCCTGCATCTACCCTGTCCAATCCTGTTAGAAGTATATAAGTCTCTATATTAACTTGCTGACATTACTGCTGTGTACAAGACATTTCTCTTGAATTGACACCAGATAGAAGATCATGCTAGGAAAGGCACAGTGCATGATGTTGAACCAGTGGGCAGTTTTGAGGGTGAGTGCTGCTTTGCCACT
Source organism: Rhincodon typus (assembly GCF_021869965.1). Taxonomy (NCBI): domain Eukaryota; kingdom Metazoa; phylum Chordata; class Chondrichthyes; order Orectolobiformes; family Rhincodontidae; genus Rhincodon; species Rhincodon typus. Next base: position 39,356 of record NW_025966347.1, read on the forward strand.
GCTCATTGAATAATGTTGCTTCTTCCAGCCAGATGCAATCTGTTTTGAGACTGGGCAGGGCAATCTGCAGTGACTTTTAGAAAATAAGAATTGGACTATTAAATGAGTTTCTCACTCCCAGCCTTGAGTATGTGTATTGGATGATAAAGTAGGGTAGACTGAACAGTTTAGGTGGACCTCCAGTTTAAGCAAGGTAGAAGTTAGTCAAGAGTGTATGGTTTCAGTCACTAAAATGTCTCTAACGCACACTGCTACCATGAGTTTCCCAACAGAGGCTGGCCCCTAACTCTCTAATATACAGCTATGCAAAGGAAACCCCTTTGCATTCCAATCAGCAACCTACTGCAGTTAGAATTGGTGTTCAAAGATCCTGGAATCCGATTTTCTGCATTTGAAGCAGGCTTTTTCCTTTAGGATATGGGCGTAGTTGGGTTTTATTTTTGCCTATCGCTAGCTGAGTGGCTTTCTGAGCCATTTCAGAAGGGGTTTTGAATCAACCATAGGGAGGCCTAGACCAGGTAAAGAAATCTGACTTCTTTCCCAGAAGAAAGTAAAATCCAATTGGCTTACTACAGTCAGTGGGTGTTGACAGCATTTGTGATAGGTTGTGTATGGGATCAGAAATTCATTTGAGGTCAAACAAGTTTCAAATGATAGGACATTTCAGTCAAGATAATCAATTCTATCATGCTCTCATTTATCTAACAAAACTAAAGTTTGTGGCAGGAACTGAATTGATCAGCTTGTCATTGGTAAGGCCAACATTTTATCTATGTATTTCTAATTGCCCTTTTTAATACAAACCAGTTGGTAGGGTTTCTGAATCGTCAATTCAAATCAGCTACTTTTTATGGAGCTGTCTTTCCCTCCAATGCATTTTTAAATTCATTCCTGCTGCAGTGTGCTTAACCTTTTTTCCCCAACCAGTTCTGAAATTCCAGGCCTAGGGGGACCAAAAGGTTGCTGTACTAATCAAGTGATGCATAGTGATCCATTCCAGTTGTCCGAGTAGAACAGCAGCCCACCCTGAGTCAGACTTTCTAATCAGCTGTTCAAATGTTGCTACATGCTTCTGGAGTAGCTGGGTCTTGGACTTAAACCTGGGCCTCCTTACTCCTGGACCATGAGACATCTTTGTTCTGGAAAAACCCTTTGCAAAGCAATAGACTACAGCTGTCATTACTAACTGAGGTTAAATTAATTCCAGTAGAAGTCTGAATTTGATTTCTTGGTATGCTCCTTTCCAGTAATTATTCCAACTAGGGTGGGATGGGAGGGTAACTTGGGGTCCTTAACAGCATGGCACAGGCCTTCGAAGAGAAGAGCTTTGCTGGGGCTTGGGAGTGGTGAGCATCAGTGACATGCCAATTTTAATGTTAAATTTTCCTTTGCAATTCTAAATGTCATTGCTTTCTCTAACAGTGCCCACCAGGGGTATCTAACTACTCATACTTTAAGTGTGAAGTAAGTCAGTCGCTAGTCTGGAAAAATTGGTTAATTTACTATTCTGAAGTTACTTTCTCACCCCGCTCAATCTGCTGAGCTGCCAGTCTCCTTGACCACTCTAGGACCCTGTATGCTAGAGGTATGTAATTGCTGTTGATGTTGAGGTACATGGGTTTTAACACTTCCTGCACCACCTCCAATACATTAGGTCACTGCTGGAAAAAACAATACTGCAGATGTTTGTATGCAGGTAACTGATGTAGTTTGCTTGTGAAGTGGTCCTGTTTCTAGGACCAGTTAAAACTGGTCAGTTGTTGAACTAGTGCTTGTGAAACATTAAGCCTTTTTTATTTTCCCCTTCAGTGTTGCAGTCTCCCAGTGCAGGTGGCCAAGGCCCCGGAGCCCACCTGCATCTGAACCAGCAGAATTCCAACCTGCGACCCCTGCATCATAGAAGTGGATCTCCAGTTAATCTTTCTAAGTGGTTTGGCAATGATGTTCTTCAGCAACCATTACCATCTATGCCGAGCAAAGTAATAAGTGTGGATGAACTTGAGCTCCATCAATAGTATGTCATGTAACACATTTGGCGCAACAGTTTTACAAAGGTACCTGCAGGTGTCCAAGCATGGGGGTGTCCTTGAATTATTTTTGTTACCCCAGTATTTCTTGATCCCTATTTTGACTTTGCGACTGACCACACGTTCACGACTACTTGAATACTGCCACCTGGGGTTATAACTCAACTGTGCCAGTGAAACAACAGGGCAGCAAGGTCTGTGGGGCAAATGCCTGCATTACAGATTGGATACTTTTAAGAGAACCCAATGAGCACTTCACTTTCCAGTGAAAATGCAACCAAAAAGGGTTTTCGGGGATTTTACAAACCATATAAGCCGCCATAAAAATTGTATAGACCCTTGTGTACAGAAACTCGTGTAAAATAACACTGCTTACATCTGTACATAAGCATCTGCAGTGGCTGACTATGTATATAAATGCTGCTGGAAGGACAAATGCAATGACACTTGTGCTCCAGTTTTGCTGAAATATATTTTGTAAGGTTTTTGTTTTTTCTTTTTGCAGCATGAAAGATTGTGGGAATTTTAATTTCCAATGCACTACGTGGTTCCTAAGTCTGGTAGTTGCCAGTAGGTAGGAACTAAGCAAGCATCGCTGTACCTGGGAGTGTTTGTTTGTGTGTGTGTGTGTGTGTGTGTGTGTGTGTGTGTGTGTATATAGTAGATTCCTTTTAATACTGGAAGCAGGGAAAGGCAAAAAGACCCTTTAATTTTTCTTTTGGTGTGAGAAACTAAGTGAGACCAGAGAGAAACCCAAATACGGGCTGGGAACTTCTCATACTTTCAGTGTGAAGCCTTCCCAACTCTGCTACTCGAGTCTAATGTCCACAAAAGGGACAGTGTAGGGTGATTTCAGTTAATACCTTTTTTGAGGGCCCTGGAATCTGACAGTTGCTTGCCAGTAGAGGGTGCTAGCCCCACAGCACCAGTATGGACACTGTGTTGCCTCTTTTGTGTTCATTTACTGAAATAACTTTATTTTGTGTGCCTTTGTTCCGTGGCTGATATGCTTTCATTTTCCCCCCCATGGTATCCCCTTGCCCTCCCTATACAATTTGATGTGGAACCCCTTCATTCACACTGAAGAACATTGCTTTGTACTGTTCAGAAATAAGACCTGTGACTTTTCTGGAATTTGCTGTTTTAGGGAAGGGAAAAGCACAAATTGATTTACAAATGAAGAAAATAAAATTTCACATCTCCATGCTTTTGTTTCTTTAATCTTAAACTGATGTGTGCCAGAAGTTCTGTATTATCCACTAAACTTGGAGTTAAAAGTTCCATAACCTTGATCACCTGAAGCAGCTGTTATCAGTTTTACAGGTATTATGGCTGAGCTTGGTAATAAGCATTAAAGAACTCTGAAATGAAATGTGCATGACTGCCAATTTGCACATGCCCCCAAAAATCTTGCGTTGAATTACTGAAAAAAGTGAATATGAAGTTCTAGATATGTAATGCTTCTGCATATCCTGATATTTAATTTCTATATGAATATTTCCCTATCTGCAGGAACAGCAGCCAAATTCCACATACCTAGTAAGCAGCAGTATGATGTATGTTGACCAAAATATAGGTCTCCTACTAAGATCTTCCACGTTGACTGGGGTTCAGACAGGCCCTCTCTTTCACGTACCACTAACTGATGCACTGAAGTCCATCTGGATTTTTCACCTAGGTGAGGCCAAAACATTTCCATGATAATTCAATGGGAAGAGGCCTTGGACCCATTAGCAAGTATTATTTTGTACTTTTCTTGCTGAAAGTACTGTTAAGTAGCAGTGGACGGTATTTACAAGTTCATCAATTTTGTTAATCATGGTTAATCCCCCAAAAACCAAAAGAACTGCTGATGTTGTAAATCAAACAAAAATTGTCAAAAAAGCTCAGCAGGTCTGGCAGCATTTGAAGAGAAATCAGTTCATGTTTTGGGTCCAGTGGCCCTTCCTCTGAACTGGTAGGTAGGAAAATGTTGGTTTACATGCAGAAGGTGGGAGGAGGGGGTAAGGAGTAAACAATGGGTGGGGATAGAGCCCAAGAGGACAGTTGGACAGACAAAAGGGTGGATAATGATTTGGCTAGGGGAATGAACAGCTGTTAATGGAGACTTAGTGGCTAACCATAGGTAGTGTGTAATGGCAGACTGTGATAACCAGACCTGGTTAGTGGAGTTGGGGGTGCTAGGACACAGGAGAGTTCAGGCCCTAAAATTATTGAACTCCTTGAGTCTGGATGGCTGCAGAGTCCCTGAGTAGAAAATGGTGTTCTTCCAGCTTGTGCTGAGCATCACTGGAACACTACACCAAATCCTGAGACAGATGTTGTTGGCCAGGTACAAGGTGGTGTGTTAATGGCAGGGAACTGGAAGCTGTCTTTGTTGCAGACAGAACACAAGTGTTCTGTGATGTGGTTCCCCCTGTCGGTTTTGTTTCCCCAAAGTGCTGCTTCACCTGGAATGTATGTTTGGGCCCTTGGATACTAAGGGGAGGGGGGGGTGGTGGTGAATAGGCCTTCACCTTCGATTGCAGGGGAAGGTGTGGTGGGAGTGAAGGAAGAGGACCGGGATGTCCCAGAGGAAAGGTGGACAAGTTTTTACTGTGGAGAAAGAAATCAAGTTGAGAATGCAGACAAATAAATTGATGTTTTTAAACAGTTCACATTTACAGAAGAGGAAGTTTGGGAGGCCTTAAAACATAAAGGTGGATAAATCTGTTGGGACCTGATCTAATGTATACCAAAATGTTATGGGAAATAAGGGAGACGTCTTGCAGAAATATTTGCCTCTTAACTACAGGTGAGGTGCCCGATGACTGGAAGGTGGCTAATGTACATTTTTTTGTTTTAAGAAAGGTTGTAAGGAGAAACCAGGGAACTATATAGACCAGAGAGTCTGACTGCTTGTGGGTAGATTATTGGAGGTGATTATAAAAGGTTTAGAGAGGCAAAAATTGATTAGAGATTAAGCATGGTTTTGTGAGGGGAAAATTAGTGTCTCAAAATTGATTGAGGTTTTTGAGGAAGTGACCAAAAGTTGATGGCAAAGCAGTAGACTTTGTTTACTTGGACTTTAGTAAAGCCTTTGATAAGGTTCTGCATGGTAGACTAATTAGGTCTTGGGGTTCAGGGTGAGCTTAACAATTGGATACATAATTGGTTTAACAGTCAGACAGTAATGGAGGGTTGCTTTTCAGACTGGAAGCCTGTGACCACCAGTGTTCCACAAGGATCAGTTCTGGGACCTCTTGTCATTTGTATTCTCATCCAAATCACTTGTATAGAAGGCATGGTTAGTAACTTTGTGGATGACACCAAAATTGGTGGCACTGTAGACAGTGAAGAAGGTTTTCAAAGATTACAAAGGGATCTTTGATCAATTGGGTCAATGGGCTGAAAAATGGCAGATGGGAGTTCAATCTGGATAAGTGAGGTATTGCATTTTGGTACAACAAACAAGGATATGGCTTATACAATTAATGGTAGGGCCTTTGGTGTTGTAGAACAGAGGGACCTAGGGGTGCAGATATGTAGTTCTTTAAAGTTTGCGTCACGTATGGACAAGATGGTTTAAGAAGTCATTTGGCATGCTTGCCTTCATTGCAGAGTCCTTTTCAGTATAGGAGTTGGGACGTTATGTTGAGGTTGTTCTGGACTTTGAGGCCTCTTCTGGAGTACCGTGTCCAGTTCTGGTCACCCAGTTACAGAAAGGATATTATCAAGCTGGAAGAGTTTACCAGGATGCTGCTGGGTATGGAAACTTTGAGTTAGAGAGGCTGGAACATTTTTCACTGGAGCATAGGTTGAGGTGACCCCTAAAGAAGTTCCTAAAATGAGAGGTGTTGATAGCAATTGTCTTCTCCCAAAATGGGGAATTTCAAGACTAGGGGACACATTTTCAAGGTAAGAGGACAGATTTTACAGACATGAGGCCAAGTTTTTAAGAGGGTGGTTTGTGTGTGGAATGAACTTCCTGAAGTGGTAGATATGTGTATAATTATATATCAATCCAAATGAATTTTCAATGTGAATAGGAAAGGTTTGGCAGGATATGGGCCAGGAGCAGGCAGGTGACCTTTTATTGAGAGGGTCAAGTTTAGTTTGGGATTATGGTCAGCATAGACTAGTTGGATGGAACGGTCTATTTGTGTTTTATGATTGAGGAAAGGAGGAATATGTCTGGTCGTGGCATTTTTGCTGGAGGTGGCTGAGGAGAGGAACCTTATCCCTGCTGTGGGAGGGAAGAGGTGAAGGCAGAAGTGTGGGTGATGGGCCAGACCTGTTGACAGTGGTGCTGGGGAATCTTTGCTTGAGGAAGAAGGTGAACGTTTCGGAGGTTTCCTTGTCGAAGCTGACCTTGTTGTCGCATGTGACAGATGGAGGAACTGAGCCAATGGAATGGAGTAGCCTTTGCAGGAAGCAGGGTGTGAGAATGTATAGTCCAGGTAGCTGTGGGAGTCAGGTTACTACTGGATATTAGTGGCCAGTTTATCCCCAGAAATGGAAACATGTCAAGGGAAAGGGAGTTGGACCAGGTGAATATGAAAGCAGGGTGGAAATTGGAAGCAAAATCAATGAACTTTTCCAAATCTGGACAAGACAGGGATGCAGCAGTGGCACTATCATCTCTCTTTATAATTGAAAGAGTTGTAGGTGGGGTCTGGAATAGGAGTGGAACACCTCTTCCAGATATGAATGAAGGGCTAGACATAACTGGCACCCATGTGTGTACCTATGGCTACCCCTCTGACCTGAACCCCATTTTAGACAGTGGAAGTATGTTCCCCCTTGAAGAGGGAGCAGGGAAATCAAAGTTGTTCTTCAGCCAAAAATGAGACTGTTATCCATCAATTCTACCCTAATATTTCCTCTTCACCAATGCACACAACTTGATGACCATGTGTAAGTGTGAATTCAATTTTTAGCTGAATAAATATTGCATTTTTGCCTCCAAACAGCATCCCACCCAGACCTACCCCCTTCCCTATCCCTGTAATCCTGCATTTCCTATGACTCAACCACCTAGCCTGCACATCCCTGATGCTACAGGGCCATTTTAGCATAGCACATCTTTAGACTATGGGTTCCTCCATTTACACCAGTTTTCTCCCATTTGGCCCATGGAGAGAACACACAAACTCCACACAGTTCCCAGATGACATGCTGGTTTCATGGGATGGCCATCTCTTCAAGATTAGGATAGGACCTTGTGACCTCAACCAGTACATGCTTAAATGCTTTTGGTATCATTAAAATCTCTTAACCTTGAAATAAAGAACCAGCCTCAACAGCCCTCTGTTATAAAGACTTCTACAGCTTCTCAATGCTAAAATTTCTAACATATATGACCTTTTGAGATTATACCCTCCAGTTCTAGACTCCAAGGAGGAACACCCCTTTCTGTATCTACCCTCTTAGTGAATCCTCCAACTGTCTGCTTCTCAATAAGGTCACCTTTCACTTTAAGTTTCCACTAAGTACAGGCCCAAGCTATCCAGCCTCGAGATAGTTCCTTCATGGTTGGTACCAGCTGTGTAAGCTTTTCTGTACTGCCTCCAATGCCAGTATTTATTTCCTCTTTTTTAATCCAAAGCTGTTCAGTATTCCAGTTGTGATTTGACTAGTTCCCTGTAGTGTTTTCTAAACCTGCCTACTTCTATGCTCTATTCCCTTTTGATGATATCTTTAATTCATACATCAGGACTCTCATCCCTTTGTTCCAATGCTTTCTGCAGTGTTAAATAAAATTTGACACTTCTTCTGAAGTGCATAACTTTTTTTTCCCTACTACCCACTCACTTAACATGTTTATCCCTCTTCAGGCTGTCATACTATGTTTTTTCATCCTCAACCTTAAATAGTGCATTCTCTTCTTATCCAAGTCCACATAATAAACATCTTGTACTAACATGGCTGAAGAAACTAGCCTTCAATTACAGGTGCTGTACAAAGCCCAAGCTGAGACTAAAGACAAGTGGATACCCACTTTTGTGGAAGTCTGTCCTACCTTGATCACAAAATGGGAGTGTTGAGCCTTTTGAACTGCATATTAACATCCTTGCTACACCAGTTTTAATATTCCTCTTCCATTTGTTGTTTTTGTTTTAAATGGAACCTTATGTTGCAGTTATGTTCACTTCATGTACCAGTCTCTGTTCTACGGTATTCCCTTCTGTATATCCTTACTGAGCCCCTCTTTACTTTCTAAAGGTGTGCTTGTAATAAACTTAACTTCAGTCCAACGTTTCTATCTGAATTGGTACTTGCTTCCAGTCACAGTCTCTTTTCACTTGCAAGTTTTGCTTTTTGACATATTCATTTTGTTTTTGACCTTCCTACTAGTTCAGTTTCAATTAAGAGTTTTACATTTACAGGTCTGTCTTCATGCCTTTACTCTAAATCAAATCAGGAGTATTATGTTAGTTTACCACTATCCTCCTAGTGGAAAGTTCATCCTATTCAACAAAATCATTTCCCCCAACTGACTTTTCACAGCATTCAAAAGGCTAACAATCCTAACTTCCCATCTAACTGAAGTTCTTTGAATCTAACATCCTGATGTCTCCATTCACTGAAGTGCTTGGTCTCTTTCCAAAACTCTGGTATGTTAATTCAGTGCATCCGTGGCAGAGGTCTGAGTTATGATTTACAAAGTTATTGTAACTGCCATAATTTGATACTATTTAAAACATACATATGCTACTAGTGCAGTTTAAAAGTTTACATAGCTAGAGTTGTGATTAAGTGCCACTAAGTATGATTTTATTAGCAGAATTATGCAAGTGATTGTTAGAACATTCTTTGCAATCCATATGAAACTATTTGTCAAGTGAAGTAAAATAACATCCTCTTCAGAACAGAACACCTGCACTGATTGGGAGTTTATCATGCACAAGAGAAGTTTGGCACTACTTGGAAAATAAGAAAAGAAGCTCATCAGTCAAGGATGGAAATCATGTGTCCTATTTTACTTTTTGACTATTTGAATTACATCCTCATCTTCCAGCACATGGTCCTTGCCAACCTTCTGTGGATTGTACTTCACAGAGGAGCCCCACACCAAAGCACTGAAAACAAGAAAAAGAAAAGAACTGTTATTCAACATTTACCTTAAGTCCAGGCCATTCATCTATGATGGGGAGGTAGCCAAAGCCTGCTGCTGGTGAGAACTGAACCAGACAAAGTCGAGAGTAAAACTTACTATTTGAACTCTTTAATTAAGTTCTTATGAATTTTCATGCAGAAATCCTCAACGGTAGTTTTTCTATGTGGTAACACCACTGGTGAAGTGTAGTCAGGCAATTGTCCCTTGGGTTTGGTGTAACTGTATTATAAGAACAGATTATTTAGCTAAAGAATCCCAAGAAAATAGATAAGTTGATGAGTTACCATCCACACAGCCAATACCTACATCCGTACAAGGTGTAAGTAATCCCATAGTTTCTCGAGTAGATCATCAAAATTCCAGCGGTGATGAGCAGAGATTGGCACACAATGTGGTATTTTGTAAATGACATCTAACTCCTCCAACGAGATCTGGTCAATTTTGTTTAAAACATAGATACAGGGGATGTACACCCTGCAGCATATAAAACACCAAAGTCAGTATGTTAGCCAAAATGAGAAGCAATATTTCCTGTATCAGAAAGTTTACTTTGAATGAAGACTAATAGGTATCACTCATTACAATTATCCATGGCCTCTGGTTCACTTTAAGGAACCAACTGACAAGTTTTCTCAGTTATCATGTACTCCTCATTGAGACTGTTTCAACATGTTGGGAAGTACTATGAAATGTCTCACAGCATTGAGAATTCTCATCTTAGCAGTAACAATCACTTTTAATAATCTGTCATTGATTTGTCATATTAAATAGTTCAGAGCAGTATCCTAGACATCCAATAGCACTTACCGATTGCCCTCAACTACATCAATTAGATCATCTGCTGTTGAATCACTGCGTAACGTGATGTCCGCATTGTGGATTTTGTATTCAGCAAGGATGCTTTTAACGGTATCCATGTCCAACTCACTCTGCACACACTATCAAGAGGGAAGGAGGAAAGGAAGCAATCATGCAAGATTAAACAGACTGCAAAAGAAATTCAAAACATGCCAGATCGTGTACACGTGAGATTAAACAACATAATTTTGCCAAGTGATAATTAAATCAATTGATCATTCAATTTATTTGAATGGCCACAGATACAGCAGTTTTACTCTACACATTCACAGGAATCCTGCTTCCTATGACTGTTGCTATTTTAGTCTAAGATTCCTACAACACACTTTCATTCAAGTTTTTGGATAGGGCAACCTTTTGTTAAACCCTACTTTGTCAGACCCCCTCACTTTGAACATGGCCCCACGCTCCTCCCCAAGTAAAATCTCACAGGCACCTAGTGCAGATTGGTTTCAACAATACTAAAATGATAAACTAACTTTGAATAAGTTTGCTGAAATGTTCCCATGCAAAGCACATCACAATTTAACAAAGCCAGAATATTCTTAGCTAATACACCACACAATCCCCAACCCAACATGGACTCAAAAGCACACACACACACAATTGCTAAGCGTCAATTGATTTTCAATGAGCTAACACCCACAATAATCAAACCAGA
>NW_025966348.1:0-50000 GCF_021869965.1 Rhincodon typus
CTAGCAAAAGTTTCCCCTTACTCATCCTCCAGGAGAATCTGGGCAAAATCTGGTTTGCCAAGCTGAGTCCACTGGAGGGGTCAGGGGTAACGCTGATGGCCCCCTTCCAACTGTATGAGAGCCTGGCCGCTCTGTCTCTGGGGGCTGGGGGGATCACTGCTCAGAACTTCCGTGACCACCTGGGACTCGTGGACCGCAAGTGCATTGGTGATCAGCATTCCTGGATCATGCGTTGGCAAGGCAGGCTGGTTAACCAAGACATCTTGTCTCAGCAAGAAGGCTTGCTGGAAACTGGCACCTGGTTTGTTGTCAGGAAGGGCCTGCAACTCCGTCAAGCCTTCCTGTGGGAACTCCGGTGGTTCTACCCCAGTGTGCAACTGAAAGCAGCCAACACCAGCCAGCCCCACATGGCCGAAGAGATGATCAACACATTCATCCGCAATGCAACTGCTGGCAGGGTCAGTCGCCTGGTGAATGGCCTGAGCCCAAGCACAAACCTGGTGTTGGCCAGTTACGTTCACTTTAAAGGTAAGAGCCACATTAATGAGCAGAAGAGGTCAAAGGAGGGAAATGGCTTATAAGACATCATCCCCATATTCCCAACAAATACCAATCTTAGGAGGAAACCCTGAGGAAGTTCTACATTCCTGGTGTTGGGTCGGGTGGGTTGACCCTGGATGGTTTTATGTTGTGAGACTCACCAATATGAGACAGGGACTTAAACAATTAAATTATACAGACATGTCGCGTGGACTAGGCTTGTGTTCCTTCGGGCTTACAATCTTAATAGTTGACCTAATTGAGGCCCAGAATTCAGCTGCAGCCATGAATCACATCAGTTTTGAGAAGTGCCTTTTTCTGCCAAGTTTACGTTCAAACTTATTTTCTTATTACCAAATGTAAAATCTGCCACAGAACAACACAATCAGGCAGTGCTGTAGAATGCACTTTATTTAAAATTTTGGATTCAAAATGGCTCCTTAATTATATTTGTGTGTTGAAGAGATCACGTGTAATGCTGATGGCCCCCTTCCATCTGTATGAGAGCCTGGCCGCTCTGTCTCTGGGGGTATCATTGCTGAGAACTTCTGTGACCACCAGGGACTTGTGGACCATGGGTGCTTTGGTGATCAGCATTCCTGGATCATGCGTTGGCAAGGCAGGCTGCTCATCTAAACCATTTTATCTCTGCAAGATGGCTTGCTGGACACTGGCACCTGGTTAATTATCAGGAAGGGCCTGCAATTCCATGAAAGCTAGTGCAACTTTGTTAAGAAAGCTGAAAATGTGCTTATCACAAAATATAAACTTTGGAAAGAGCCTAATATAAAATGACTGAAAATGATATTTAAAATCATACAGAATCATTTACTTCTTGTGATATCAAAAGCAATTGGAAGCATTGAATATGTCAAAGACATATTCTCCTGAAGCCGGGAGACTTCACTGGCCATCACACTGCATTATGGAGAGTCATGCTGTTTCAAACAACACTCCAGAAGTCCAAAGCCATCCAGACCCCAACAACATTTCTGAAGACGTGCTCTAGAACTTGCCACACCCCTAGTAAGCTGTTTCAATACGGCTAAAATACTCACATTTAACCTACAATGTGGAAAATTGCCCAACTTTTTCCTGTCCATAAAAAGCAGAATGAAGCCAACTCTGCCAATTAACACCCCATCAATCCACTCACAATCATTAGTAGCATTAACAATGCTCATTTTGGCCCATCTATCTTCAGCCACTTCATCAATGGCCATCCCTCCACCATAAGGGCAGAAGTTCACGACTCCTCAGATACCAAAACTGTGTCTGTCCACATTCAGCAAGATCTGGACAAAATCGAAGCTTGAACTGATAAGTGGCAAGTAATATTTGTGCCATACAAGTGCCAGGCAATTATCATCTCTCCTGGACACTCAACAGCATTATTGTTGAATCTCCCAACCTCAAGAACCTGGGAATTATCACTGACCAGAAACTTAACTGGGTCAGTCATAAATACGATAACAGCAGATCAGAGTAAGACAATTTTGTAGTGAATAACTTACTTATTAACACCTCAAAGCCTGTCCAAAATCTACTAGGCACCAGTCAGAAGTGTGATAGAATACTTTCCATTTGTCTGATTGAGTGTATTTCTAAAAGGCTAAGAATACTATAAACATCGCCTCAAGGTGACACAAAGAGCAGAAAGAAATGTGACAAGAAACAACTCCCAGTGTGTAAAATGTAGCAGCTACACAATTGTATAAGAAGAGTTCATTTTATTTTCTCCTAGTGGCTTCCTTGTCTCTACACCTCCTCCTGTAGCCTCCCAATTATCCGCCCAAGTCTTCTTGTCACTCCCTGGCAAAAAAGGAGGCTAGCACCCAGTGCAGGCCTCCCTTGCCCCCTGCTGCAGGGTGTGCTCACCCTTCTAATTCCACTCCTGGCCTTTATCCCACTCCTGCTGGAATCCTAGGCTCTGCCGCCCCTCCCTGGCCCACTCATCAGTGGAGTGCGTGTTGATGATGACACCACAGCGTACAGAATGTGTTGTTATCATTGGTACATGTGCGGATGCTTCTTCAGACCTGTCTTGTTGCAGCCAGGAGACTTCATTGGCCATCACACTGCATTGTGGAGAGTCACACTGTTTCGAACAACACTCTAGAAGTCCAAAGCCATCCAGACAAAGTAGTATGCTTGAATGGCACCCCATCAAACACCTTCAACATTTACTCCCTTTCACCACAGAGGCAGCAGTGTGTACCATAAATAAGATCCACTGCAGCAACTGACCTAGTCTCCTGTAAGGACACCTTCTAAATCCATGAACTTTCCAATATAGAGGGATAAGATCTGCAAATGCCTGTGAAGACTACCACCTGTAGGTTCTATTCCAGACCACACATCCTCTCGACTTGGAACTATACTGTCATTTCTTCATGATCACCTGGTCAAAATCTCTTCTGGGGAGGTGGTGGTGGGTGTAGTGGTAATGTCACTGGACTAGTAATCCAAAGCCCTAGGCTAATGCTCTGGGGACATGGACTCAAATCCCACCATCGTAGATAGTGAAATTTGAATTTAATTAAAAAAAACTGGAACAAAGAGCTCATCCAATGTTGACATCTAACCATTGTTGATTGTTGGAAAAATCTAATACTTTTTAGGGAAGGCAACGGCCATCCTGGGTTACATTTGACTCCAGAACCAAAGCAACATGATTGACTCTTAAGTGACCCTCTGGGCAACTAAGAATGAGCAATAAATGCTGGCCTAGCCAGCAATGTCCACATCCCATGATCCTGTGCCTCTGAGCATTAGCCTGGGCTTCTGGATTACTAGTCCAGTGGCAGTGCTGCTACACCACCACCTCTTCCAACCTACTCCTCCTCCTTTCTTATGTAGTTTTGTAGTGTAGAAACTGAGGTTAATGCAAAGCCCTAAGGTTTTTCGTTAATATGAGGAAAGGTTAAGCAAACTAAGCCTACTCTTATTGGAATTTAGAGTGAAAAGTGATGTAATTGAAACATATAAGATTCTGACGGGCCTTGGCAGGATAGATGTTGGGAAGATTCATAACTACAGGGCACAGTTTCAAAATAACTGTCCCCTCCCCCCACGCCCTTTTAAGATAGCAATGAAGAGGAATTTCTTCTTTTCAAAGAGTCATGAAGCTTTGGAATTTGCTACTCAAGACAGCTGTGAATGCAGGATCTCTGACTATATTTAAGGCTGAGCTTGGCAGATTTCTGAACTGTAAGGGAGTCAAAGGTTCGATGGAAAGGCAGAAAATGGAGTTAAAGCTACATCCATAACCATGATCTTACTGAATGGTGGAACAGGATTGAGAAACTGAATAGCCGACACCTGTTCCTGTTTTCTATACTCTAATGCAATGAGAAAAAAGGGAAAGTGGTAAAATTGCTGCAACATAGGTTAAGGAATAGACTCCTCTTCCCCATCCCACCCAGAATTGTGGTAAATGGTTGTACTTGGATGGAAGTTCTCCAGGGTTCAGTACTAGAACGACTCCCATTTTTGATAATCCTTAATGACTTGGACTTTGTGGGTATAGACTGCAGTTTTGGAATTTGCAAATGACGCAAAACTTGGAATGTCAGAAACATTGAGGAATGAAAAGTTACAATGCAAGCTAAATGATTGCTATTTTACAGGGGCACATGAACACAGACACCTGGGATTAGGATGTTTGTTCAAAAATCTTTTAAGGTGTTAACAAAGCAGTTAATAATATATAAGGGATCCTGGTTATTATAAGTAAAGGCAGAGATTACAAACATCAAACAATTATAGGAAGGCAGTGTGTGACGATGCTGTGGTTTTAAGAGGTTATTTTGTCCTTTTTTTAAAAACAGGATTTAAGACAGAGGTGAAAAGCTAGCTAGTGAAGACCCATAAAGTAAACAGCTTGGGAGGCCTTGTCGTTTTTTTTTAAGTTCAAACAATAGAAGCAGCCTGGATGGGTGTGGCCATCTCTCAAAGACCAGGATTTCTAGTTTTTTAGTGTTTTTTTAGCTTTAAGAAGTTACTGTTGGAGCCTCAATAGGGCAGAAGCTGCTGGGGTTTTGAAGAAGTAGAAGTTATCTTTTCCCTTTCTCGGTTACAGGTAGAAGCTGGAGTTTCTCTCTGATACTGGGTTACCTGTGAGACAAATCTATTTTTCTGAATTTGCCTTTTTGCCAAAGAGTGTGTTTATGGGATGTTACTATATTGGAACAGTTAATTAGTAATAGTTACTCTGTCTATTATTCTGTTAAGTTTCCCAATAGAGTTAAGTTATTCTAAATTCCTGTTTCTTTGGTTGTATTTTAACTATGGTGTTTAAATTGTATTATGCTTAATGTCAAGTAGTTTGACCAATCGACTTGTAACTGGAACACAGCACATTATATTTGCCTTTAAAATAAGAAACAGTTGGGGTCTACGCTACCTTCTTAAAATATTTTGAGGGAGTCTGGTCTGGTCCATAACATGTGGCACAGTTTTAATGTCACTGGAATAGTAATCCAGGCCAAGCCAGTGACATTCATATGCTATAAACAAATAAAATAAATGCTCTGGGGAAATGAGTTCAAATCCCACCTTAGCAGCTGGTGGAAATTAAATCCAATCTATTAATAAATCTGGACTATAAAAAGCTTACAGCGACCACTGAACTAACAGCAATTGTTGTAAAAACCATTTGGTTCACTAACATTCTTTAGCGAAGGATATCTGCCATCCTTACATGGTCTGGTGCATATGTTATTGTGGATTCACAGCAATGCCGCTGACTTTTAACTTCCCTTGAAATGTCTGAGTAAGCCACTCAATTCAAAGACAATTAGGGAGGGGTAACAAATGCTGGTGATCTTGCCAATGACACCCATGTCCCATAATAATGGTAGCATAAATACTAGCTTAGTCCCAGCTAGTGTACAATTATCCAGTAGATAAATGTTGGCATCTTACATTGATTAATTGTACAGGACTGTGAATCTATAATGATA
Source organism: Rhincodon typus (assembly GCF_021869965.1). NCBI lineage: Eukaryota > Metazoa > Chordata > Chondrichthyes > Orectolobiformes > Rhincodontidae > Rhincodon > Rhincodon typus. Next base: position 5,505 of record NW_025966348.1, read on the forward strand.
CATCTTTTGGCTCTGACGTCAATCCAAGGTCCATCATCTCCACTCAGGTGGATGTAGAAGTTCCACTGGAAGAGGAGAGCAGGTCAGCCTTCCCAATTACTGCCCAACATTTATGAGTCAAGATGTAGAAGATGACTTCGAAGTACAAGAGTTTCCCTCTTTCCAATCATCTAGATTTTCAGACAGGGAGGTTAGCATGGAGTCTGGGATAAGCCCTCTTTGAGGACAGAAACTACATCTTGGAGAGATGCAACTAATTTTGTGGGAAAGCCAGATAAATGATGGTGTTGATACAGTGTTTCTTTCACAACCTGTGCAAACATTACCTTTACTTCTCAGGAAAATGGAAGACCAGATCGCAGTGTCATGGATCAGAATTTCAAGACTTCTACAATGATGGGAGTAGTAAAGTCCAAGTGCCTATGACAACCTGGTGTGGCAAGTTGCAGTATAAGATTGATCCTACATACACGATGATTAAACTCCCATTGATTGGAACAGCATACATCATGCTTGTCCAGCCAGTAAAACCAGATACGCTGGAGAGCATTGAATCCACCCTAGACGTTAACTCGATTATACTTAAATCTGGGTAATTATAGAAGTAGTTACTTAATTATTTTGACACATTGAATCTATAGAACAGAGATAGGGCTATTCACTCAAACAGTCTACACCGGTGTTATGCTTTACATCTTATTCACCTCATCCTATCAGCACATCCTCCTGTTCCTTTCTCCCATTTGTGCTTTTCTAGCTTGGTATTTATCTCTGCAATTTGCCTCTTTGTTGGAGAATGTCTAAGCATGTTGGTTATGTGGACATTCAGAAGACTTTTGATAAAGTTTCTCGTGAGAGTTGGTTTTCTCATGCTGAAGCTCATGGGACTGAAACCAAATTAGTCAGGAAATTAGCTGAATGTCAGGAGACAGACAGTAGGGATAATGGACAGGTACTACAATTGGCAGGATGAGACTAGAGGAGTTCCACAGGAATCTCAGTTGGGTCTCAACTATTCACTGTAATCATTTACAACTTAGATGATGTGATAAAAAGCCACATTTACAAATTTAGTAAAGGACCAAGATAGGCTGTAATTGTAAGTAGTGTCACCGAAAGCATATTTACAAAGAGATGTTAATAAATTAAGTGAATAGACAACTTGGAGCTCACTGCCCATGAGGGTGGTAGAAGCAGACACAATCAATGAATTCAAAAGGAAATTGGATGGATATAGGTTTGCTGGTTTATGGGAATGAGATAAAAAGATTGGTCCATGCAGATCTGGTTATGGAATTGACACGCTGCATGAGCTCCTTCTATGTCTTAAATGACTCTATGACCCAGTTCTCTGAACAGTTGGAGACATGGTGTATAATCACACTTTTGCATTAAGACCTCACTGAGGTTCTGATGCACTGACTGTCAGAAACTGCCTGGGAGGTTGAAATTCTGATGTTCCTTCTGATGTCCCTTTTCCTTCAGACCTTCAAAAAAGTTCAAACATTTCAAACTCACTTATCTGGATTGTTTCCGAGGAAATGTTTGACATATTAAGACCATGTCTAACTCCTGGGTAACTATATAACTGACCCCATTCCACAAAACCCCAAACCAAACACCCCCTGACGAACACCCCCCCCAAACCCGACCTAAGATATTACCCCAATCTTCCCGACTTCAATCACAACACCTGACTGTCCCCAAGCTGACCTGACAGGCCCCCAACATGACAATCCCTTCTGATCTAACAAGACTATCTCCTGACCACCTATTCAGCTTCCATTCTTCCCATTTATGACCCTGCCAATCTATCCTACCCACCTGCACCCTACTCCCTTATGCATATACCTCAACCACCACACACCTTTACTCACGTTAGTCAACCACCAGATACCCTTTACCCATTTAGTTCACAATCCACCTCCTACCCACTTACATCATCATCCACCCTAATCTTTACCAATTTGCCTCATTCCCTACCCTCTTACCTCATTCACACACATTCATGAACGCACTGAAAAGCTATTGAGCTATTCGGCATGTTTGAGAATGAATTACCAAAATACATTAAAAATAAGTGGGCCTGTCTTTCGTCCTTTGACGATCCAGCACTATGATGAAAAACTCAATTTCAGAGCTTTACTCTGAAGTGACTGGCATCACAAGACCAAACCAAAAATGTGGATCCCTGTCAGGATAGAAAAATAAGAGCGAGAGTGACCATCCAACAATGATTGAAGATTCCAGAAGCTTTGGACTTGCATCTCTAAAACTAAAGCAAATTGATTTCAATGTAGGTAAATGTTAAGTCACCCACTTGGGACCTAAAAAGAAAAGAACAGGACACTCTGTAAATAATGAAAATCTAGAAAGAGCAGAGGTCCAAAAAAACATGGGGTTCCGGGTACACATCAATGAAGTGTGAAGAACTGATACAGAAAATAAACAAAAAGGCTATTGGAATGTTTGCCTTTATATCTAGAGGACAAAAGGACAAGGGGATAGAAATCGTACTTCGGCTACATAAGAGATCTGGTTAGACCACACCAGTTCTGTAATTAGTTTTGGACAACACATCTTAAGGAAGAATGTACTGACCTTGAGTTGCAGTATACATTTACAAGATTTATATCTGCATTCCAAGAGTTGTACGTTATAAAAACTCAATTGGGACAACCTGGAATAGTTGTTTCAAGATGTTAAAAGGGAGCAGATAATTAGGTTGGGATCAGAGACAGAACTTCCAGAAGTGATGTTCGGAAACATTTCTGCTGTCAAAAGGTGGTAGAAATTTGGAATTCTATTCCACAAATGACACAAGATGCAATATCAATTGTCAACTTTAAGATTGAGGTTTATGAATTTATTTGTTAGCCAGTGGTACTAAGGGATTAGAAAAAAGGCAGTTTGGTCACAGGCCAGCTACAATATAATTGAATCTGAAACAGGTTCAAGGGGCTAAATAGCCATCTCTTGTTCCAACAATCCTGTACAGAGTCCTAGTCTGTTCAATCTAGCCCGATAGCTACAACCTCCTGGTTGCTATGCATATAATGATTTTTTAATATACCTTCTAATTTGCATCAATAGCCTTTTTAATATTAAGGCAGACTATTCATAACACTTTAAGTAACATTCTGCCAAGGTAGAAATTTAATACAACGTTTGCTTTTCAATTCTGTGCTTCCAGAAATGACTCCTATTATTTGATTTACATTTTGCCTTAATTAACTGTATTGCTACTTCTCATGCTGTGAGTATGTGTACCCAAGATCAAATTTGAGTCTCTATTCTCTTTCCATTGTTATTTTCTAAAGAATATATGGCTTTTTATCTTTCTGCCAAAACATTTTAACATTTATTTAAAAATAGTTACAAAAGACAACTCCTGTAACAAAATAGAGAGGAAATTGGACATGGTGGGCAGAGTGCAATAAACTTGAAGTCTCGGAGCAAATCACTCCAGATGCTGGAATCTGCACCGAAAACAACAAATGTTGGAGATCACAGTGGGTCAGACAGCATCCATGGAGACAGAAATTTGCAGCCTGTGTTAGGAAAGGCCTGATCTTTCATTCTAATGAAGTTGGTAGAATTTGATATCAAGCAGGCTTATAAAGAACATCCAACAAGACACTATTTTACGTCCTGAACCATGTCCAAAATCACCTCCAGAAAGTTTCTCTGAAAATGCTGTCTTTTTGTTTTGGCAATGGGGATGATATACTCTTTTCTTCTTGCAATCATCCCACAGGATTGTAAAGCTTGTCTTGCCACGGTTCAAATGGAACAGTACATATGATGTGAAGGAACTTTACCACAGGATGAACCTGCCAGATATGTTGAGCGGTCGAGCTAATTTCTCCAGATTACATAATGACCAAAATCTAACACCAGACCAGGTAAGGGAGCAGTTTGACTAACAGGTAACCAAATGGCACTCTTATTAGTGTTTCTGATAGTGATTCAAGCATGAAGTCACTTCTGACATGGCAAGCTAATTCTGGCCTATAACCTGGTAAACTAAACCCCTCTCCAGCCACTAAACTCGGGCTGAACAAGTCTGTTTTCATCATCAGGGTTTAACCTGACCCTGAAATAAGCTTCTGACCTCATGTTATCTCCCATTATCAAGACATCTCTATAACTTTGCCCTGTCTCAACTCATCGGTTGCAAAAACACTCATCCATGCCTTAGTTACCTTTAAGCTTCCTTCACTAAAATTCCTGCTTTTTTTTTAGGTAATTCAACATGTTATTTTTGAAGTGATGGAAGATGGAGAGAAGTCAACCCCTCCAGGACATGTTCCATTCAGTAACACAACCATCACAACGGAGATTCGGATAGATAAACCTTTCTTTTTCCGAGTCTTTGGTGAAATATTGAATGATCTACTGCTTCTTGGCAGAGTAAAGAAACTTCACTGAAAACCAGAATTTAAAATATTTTTATGAATGCTCAAAGGAAGATTTACCAATTTTAGTTAAACATTTCTGGGAAAGGGCAGTACTAGGAGAAAATAGGAATGGAGTAGACATTCCTGCAAAAGGGATAGAAGCAACAGCAGCACAAAATTGATGAGCTGAGTGGCCTTCTTTTAAGAGTACTTTCCACTATTGGTTTTAGTTTTGAATCAGAACAGGACATAACAATTTATAAATAAATAAATAAATAAATAAATAACCCCCACTTAGAAAGTAATCATGTTATGAAGGTATTCTCAAAATTGTATACATTGATAATATCTTAAAAATCACATCAGTGCGCACTACCTTGGAACCTTTACTATTATAACTGTAATTTTTCTCATATAACAAAAGTTGTCCATGAAAATTGGTCAGGTGCAATTGCACCCTCCCTCCAGCAAAGGTGCTCGCCAAAGCTGACCATTTTTTGCTGGGTGATCTAACAGAGCCTTCAGGGACCCCAACCTCAAACCTCAACCCCAATGGGAAAACATGATTTCTGATGGAGAAAGTAGCCCTCGGTTGTGAAGAGTGAAAGATTGAATCCATCTTTCTCCTCTATCCACTTGTGGGATTGTAACCCAGATCGTGTCTTTTGATGGGGCGGGGGGGTGGTGGTGGGAAGTGAAGATGATTTGCCTCAAACTAATCCCGAACAACAGGGAAGGTTTATGACCACAAAATTAGAGCTAAGCCCTTCAGGGGGTGATGTCAAGGAGCAGTTTTTCACAGAAGTTGATGAAAATCTTTTGAGATTGGGCGGTGAGGTAAATAAATGGAAAATTTTTAAAATGCAAGTGTGATAGATTTTTGTTACACAAGGATATAATGTGATAGAGAGTCAAAGTGAGGAAGTGGAGTTAAAGCACAGATCAATTCTGATCTAAATTAATCTTGGAATGTGCTCAAGCAGCTGAATACAGTGTAATGTGATCTGATTTTTAAAATTTCTCCATGGGATATGGGCATCACTGGCTGGACTAGCCTTTATTACTCATTTCTAATCGTCTTGAGAAGGTACTGCTAAGCTGCCTCCTTGAGGTGCTGCAGTGTGTTGGGTGTGGGAGCAGACGGTGCTGTTAGGAATGGAGTTCCAGGATTTTGACCCTGCAATAGCGAAGGAATGGTGATATAGTCAGGATGCCACGTGGTAGGAAAGAAACTTGCAGGGGGTGGAGTTCCCATGCATCTGCCACCTTTGACCTTCTGGGTGGTAATAGTGGTGGATCCGGCGCCAATCAAATGGGCTGCTGTGTCTTAGATGGTCCAGAGTCCCACATTACGGAAACAGTCTCTTCCATGCTAAACATAATCCCAAACTAAATTAGTCCTACCTGCCTACCTTTCCTATTCATGTACTTATCCAAATGTCTTTTAAATGTTGTAATTTAAAAGGAAGTTCATTCCACACACGAACCACCCTCTGTGTAAAAATTTTGCCCCTCATGTTGTTTTTAAATCTCCCTTCTCTCACCTTAAAAATGTGCTCCCTGTCTTGAAAATCCCCATATTTGGGGAAAAACACCTACGGTTAACTCTATCTATATTCCTTATTATTTTATAAACTTCTAAGTTTCTTAACTGTTGTTAGAGCTCCACCCAGCCAGACAAATGGAAAGTATTCCATCACACTCCTAACTTGGGCCTTGTAAATGATGGCTAGGCTTTGTGGTGTCAGGACTTTGACCTGTTCTTGTAGTCGCAATATTTATATGGCTATTCCAGTTCAGTTTCTGGTCAATGGTTACCTGAAGGATGTCAGCAGTGGGGAATTCAGTGATGCTGATGCTATTGAATGTTAAAGGTCGCTGGTCAAATTCGCTCTTATTGGAAATGATCATTGCCTGGCATTTGAGTGGCACAAATATTGCTTGCCACTTATCACCCCAAACCTGGATATTGACTAGGTCTTCCTGAATATGGACAGACTGCTTCAGTATCTGAGGAGTTGTGAACGATGCTGAACATTGTGTAATCATCAGCGAATATCCCCAATTCTAATGGTGGAAAAGTCATTGATGAAGCAGCTGAAGATGGGGAGACCTAGGACGCTACCCTGAGCAACTGCTGCAGACATTCAGGAGTTAAGATGGCTGATCTCCAACAACAACAACCATCTTCCTATGTGGCAGGTATGACTCCAATCAGTACAGAGTTCTGCCCCAATTCCCATTGACTCCAGTTTTGATATGGTTCTTTGATGCCATACTCAGCCAAAAGCTGCCTTGATGTCAAAGGCAGTTGTCCTCACTTCACCTCTGGAGTTCAGCTTTTTAACCCATATTTGTACCAAGGCTGTAATGAAGTCAGGCTCTGAGTGGCCCTGATGAAACCTAACTGAGCATCAGTGAGCAGGTTATTACTTGATAGCACTAATGATGGCATTTTTCATCTTTTTGCTCATGATCACGAGTTGACAGCGACGGCATTAATTGATTGGATAAGATGTGTCCTGCTTTTTGTGTACAGTATAAAACCTGAACAAGTTTCCCCATTGCTTGTTTTTCACCTGTGAGTCAAAAATAACACATTGAGATTTATGTTATTAAGTAACAGTCTGAATCAGGATACCATGTAACATATACTGCACCCAGCAGTCTAAATCAGTGTACAATGAACAGTGCTAATCCAGCACACAGTCTGAGTCAGTGTACCACGTGGTATACCAACCAGCAGTCTAAATCAGTGTACTTCCAGTATACCAACCTGGCACAGCCTATATCGGTGTACCCCACAGTATACGAACCCTGCACAGTCCGAAATAGTATACCATGTAGCATATTAACTCAGCACAGTCTGAATCAATGTAACATGCTTCACCTTTCACTCTAGTGAGTCACCTGTACTTGTGGCAGAAGTGCCATGGGTGAAGCAAAGATGATGTTAACTGCCAATTCTTGTGGCCCATTTCACAGGCAGGATCAGTACTTTTTGGAAGAACTGGCTGCTCTTGGGTGAACAGTATATAATCCCTCTATACATTCAGTGTTGGCACAATTGATGCTAAGTATGCATCATTTCCCCTAATAATGCATTAGACCACGTGATTCAACAGATTAAGAATTTATCCAAGAACAAATAATACTGAGTCTGTCCAGATAAGTTCTGGTCTAAACTTTGTATTTCCTGTCACATAAATTTCTCAAAAAGAATTTGCTGAAAAATAAACCTTCCATCTTCAAATGAATTGACAAGCTGAGTCATTCTGCTTTCTAAATGTAATGCTTACCAACTGATTCTACTCTTGAATTCAACTATACTCTGCAGTGAAGGGGAAACATACATTTTGTTAATTTTTTGTGGGTTATGGGCATTACTGAAAAAAAATAGCATTTATAAGCTGCCCCTACATTTTTTTTAATTAGTTCTTGGGATCCAGTTTCATTGACCACTGCTAATTATTGAAGCAGGAATAAGCCACCTTCTTGCACAGTTGCAGTCCTTATGCTTTTCAGGATAGAGTTCCATAGGGTTAACACAGTGAGAATGAAGAAAGATGTCCCGTGAAGATGGTGCTGTTAATCAAAATTTACCAGAGCCTAGCATCTCAAATCCCATTTTGTTGGCACCACAGAGAGTGGCTTGATGCAACTAGTGTCTTGCATGGCTATTTTAGAGGCTAGTTACAGGTTAACAATAGTGGTTTAGAACTGAAGTTACATATAGGCCCTGATAGGGTAAAGATTGTGGGTTTCCTTCACTGATAACAGTTGGGTTTCGTTGGCAATCTGACAATTTCATAGTCATTTGTACCTATATCAGTTTTTAAAAATCATTTGACATCCTAAGCCATCAGATGGAATCTATGCTTAATATCTCACTTTGAAGACAGACCACACAATGCAGCACTCGCTCAGCACTGCATGGAGTGTCTGCATGGCTTATGTGTGCAAGTCCCACAACCCTCTGCCATAGATTTGTATGATCCACCAAAATTAATATATTGCTCTCTCTGTTAGAACGTTGTGAAGTGCAAAATGTCTATATTTATAGAGTCATAGAGCTATACAGCATGGAAACAGGCCCTTCAGTCCAACCTGTCCACGCTGACCAGATATCTTAATCTAGTCTCAATTGCCAGCATTTGGCCAATATCCCTCTAAACCCTTACTATTCATGTACCCATCCAGATGCCTTTTAAATGTTGTAATTGCACCAGTTTCCACGACTTCCTGTAGCAGCTCGTTCCATACACGCACAACCCTCTGCGTGAAAAAGTTGCCCCTTAGATCCCTTTTAAATCTTTCTCCTCTCACCTGAAGCCTATGGCCTCTAGTTTTGGGCTCCCCCAGTCCAGGGAAAAGACCTTGTCTATTTACTCTATCCATGCCCCTAATGATTTTATAAACCTCTATAAGGTCATCCCTCAGCATCTGAAACTCCACGAAAATAGTCCCAGCCTATTCAGCCTCTCCCTACAGCTCAAATCCTCCAAACCAGCAGCATCATTCTCGTTCATTAAAAGAATATTCAGGTTTATCTTTTGTGATCAGCAATGTCATCTCGTTTTGATTCACTGCAGATGTACCTCAGCTTAGAATATGTAGGTTAAACTCCAACTGATTGCAAGGGCTTTCACCCAAACTGACTGCAATCCAAACAGAAACAATTAGAGTCAACAACAATTTCTTCAGTGTACAAACAATCTGTTGGGCACGTTAATTCAAAGGCCAAAGGTAATCTAACTCGAGAGCATCAGTTTTGTTCGTCTTGACTTTAAGATTAAATTATTTTAAATTTTGGACAAATTGAATCCAAAATTTTCTGCCACGGACAGAGTTTATGCACAAGTGGTTATATTTAAAAATGTAGAATATGAGAAGAAAATGGAAATGCAGGAAGAACTTTTGGTGAAAGGTGATATCAATGTGTGACAGATGGAGGCAGGAGAGGTAGTCTATGAAGCTTCAAAAAGGAGACAAACAGGTTCTCACCAACAAGTAAATGCTCCAATGCAATACGGTGAATAAATGAGTTAATGTTCCCTTTTTGCTTTACTATCTTATAGCCTGGAATTTCCTAAAATAGTACAACCAGGGCACTACACCAAATCACCGTGTAGTTAGTTACACAAGAATTCCCTGATATGGCATAACCTGAAAGCTACATTGATCCCTCCTATTAGAACATTAGCACATTCAAACTGGAAACAATGGGATATAAAAGCATTCTAAAACAATCAGAAATCAAAAGCATGCCCTGAGAAAAGCACCAAAAGAATGACAGCTTTGAATCAAAGAATCCCTACTAGTGTGGAAGCAGGCCCATCAAGTCCACACTGAGTCTCTAAACAGCATTCCACCCAGACCCACCCCCTCACCCTATCCCTGTAAACCTTCTTTTCCCATGACTAATCTGCCTAGCCCACACGTCCCTGAACACTATGGGCAATTTAGCATGGCCAATCCACACATCTTTGGACTGTGTGAGGAAACCAAAGCAGGTGGAGGAAACCCATGCAGATATGGGGAGAATGTGCAAACTCCAGAGACAGTCACCACCTGAGGGTGGATTAAAAACCAGGTCCCTGGTGCTATGAGGCAGAAGTGCTAACCACTGAGCCACCATACCACCCCAGGTCACCCCTAGAATTAATATCACTCAGTCTGATGTTTTAAAGGTGGATTGAAAAATTAGGGAGGGGAATAGATTTTGACTTCTGGGGACTATCCAAGGAGATAGTCCCTTGGAGGGAGCTGGATGGCCTCCTCTTCAGGCAGTGAAAAGAACCCACTGATATAAATATTCCAGATTCTCATAAATTCAGCTCATTTGCTGTAGGGCACAGTTTTTCAGATCAAGGGCCAGAGCTGTCTGTTTTGAGATTGCGATTAGTGCCTTGGAGCATCAGGATCCAAATTCATACTGAGAAGCCCATAGGACCACTATGGACACCTGGCACTTCACCATTTTCTCACTGTAGGCTATGTTAACAGGGCAAAGAAGGCTACCGACCCTCATTTTGAGGCTGTTACTACTCCATAGATACCACGGAATGGCCACTTAACACCACTGAGAATTTAAAAAACTTTAAAAAACACCACCTGAAAATTTCTTTCCAAGTCACATAACATCTTTTCTTATTGCTCTGTCACTGACCACCCTGCCAAAGCAATAAATGCCAGAGATGCTCATATTCCATGACTGAAAAAAATAAAATGACCATGAGCCTGTGGCACCTTGACTTTAAGTGTTTTCCTTTAATATCTGGCATCAATTCAAAGAAATTAATGGACTCCATTTTTTCACAAAGCTTTGTTACATATGATTAAAGAACAGAAACACACTATTCAGTCTGAATGGTCTCTCCTAGTGTTCATGCTCCATACATGCAATCTGTTACTCTACATGATTAATCTACATTATTAATGTATCATATTGCTCTCTCTCACATAATTATCTAGTTTACCATTAAATGCATCCATACTATTTGCCTCATCTACTCCTGTGGTAAGAAGGTCAAATCACACTCAGTGAAGTTGTTTCTCAGGAATTCCTTATCACATTTATTAATGAGTATAGTTAATAAGTGACAAAGGTTTAAATAGAGGCTTCAACGTGTAAGTCATGGCAGAACAGAAGCTCTCTCCTGAGTCAATAGTAGGAGGTTCAAGTTCCCCTCCAAATACTTAAGCATAAAACACAAAGCTGGGCTTTCAGTAAAGTTCAGTGGAAACTGAGATGTTAAATCAAGGCCTTCACCACCCTCACAGGTGGACACAAAGATCCTTTGGCTCTACTTCAAGAAGAGGCAGGTCAGTTCCAATTTCCTGAATAGTATTTATCCCTCATCCAACATCATTAATAATAGACTATCTCGACATTAATTCAACATCTTTATTTGTTTAAAGATGCTGGTCTGGAATTGCATGGAATGAGTTCAGAAAAATATTGGAATAATCCTGTCTTGAGCTGCTGCATTCTCAGTATCAACCTTCCTTAGTGAAGGAAGCATTGAGGGGTAAAAAAAGAACAGATTCCATTTAAACCTTGAGAATGCAATGAACCAGTGAAAACCAGTCATCAGATGTACACATATCATTAAATTAATAAGATTTTTAATATACTCTCAATGATTTAAGATATTTCACTTTTGGAAACAATAACAAATACAATGAATATCGCTCAAGTTGTTCAGTGTACGCTACAAAGAGCTGAAAGCAGAAGTACAAAGGGCCGTGTACATATGCTCTGACGGGGACAAAGGACTGTATGGATAATCAAGCCTCACTACTCCACTGTCCACATCATTGGAGCAAATGCATTGATTCAATTACCAAAATGGTTAATTGCTTTTATTTAGTATGAAATAGAAATATCCACCAGGTTTCTTCAATGAACTCAAAATGATCCTTTTATTATGAACGAGTGGCAAACTTTGTTAACCCCAAATCTATGATCCCAAATTAAAACAATATCCTCTCAATTCCATAAACAGGCACACAACAAAAGCAAGTCACATCTTTGCAAAGATGATGCGTTTATTAAAAAGAAGTGGCAAAAAGAGAAGAAACAACTCCTGTCTGTCTAGAAACAAAGGATAAAATGTGATGACTTATTAGGATAGCTGAATTTCCTGTAGAGCTGTAGATTGGTGACAAAGATCCTATTAAGAAACAGGATTTCAGGACAGAGATGTCAGCTTTTGGGGTATCTTTCTTACATTGACTGCAGGAAAAACAGAACAGAATCATAAGACTAGACAGGGTAGTAAGGCAACCATTGGCATTAGCCCCAGTACTCTCAAAACCTGTCTTTTTCAAAAATCAGCAATTTGGCAATAACCCCAACTCTGATCAGCCTGAAAGCTTTGCTTAGCAATTTCTTCAAAGTCACCTGATTTACTGCAAAAAATTTTAGAATCCCTACAGTGGGGAAGCAAGCCATTCAGCCCATTGAATCCTCTAAACAGCATCCCACCCAGACTCACCACCCTACACTATATCTGTAACTCTGCATTTCTCATGGCCAATCCACCTAGCCGGCACAGCCCTGGACACTACAGGCAATTTAGCATAGCCAATCCACTTAACCTGCACATTTTTAGACTGTGGGAGGAAACTGGAGCACCCGGAGGAAACCCACGCAGTCACAGGGTAAATATGCAAACTCCACACAGACAGCTGCACAAGGGTGGACTCGAACCCAGGTCCCTGGCCCTGAGAGGCAGCAGTACTAACCACTGAGCCACCATATCTCCCCTAAGAAGGTGGCTTACAGCAAGAACACCTAAAATGTTTGGCTTCGTTACTAAGATAATCACATCATTTCAGTCCAGAAAATGTCCAAGTTGTCCAGTAGCAGTTTGAACAGCCTAGAAGCGATGCAAACTTGAATATCTGCGGTCAGCAACTGGTTTAGGTATGCATTGTAGGCATTAAAAACATTAGCAATGCATATGTTGCTTATAATACAAATATAATTGAACTTGAATCATTGCGATATCTATGTGCCTGAAATCAGGTGATGGGGAGAGGAGCATCTTCAATCAAGGGCAATTGTTTCCATGCTGTATGACTCAACGATTCTAAGAATGTGAAAGGTACAATCAAGAAATTAAATTCAGTTCATGCACTTACTCCGCAGTCTGTGGAGGGAGAAGGTGTTGCAGAAGGAGCTTATATCTGAATGGTTAATGCATCTTTACTGTTTAGCGATTAGATTCAGATGTGAATCATTTAGAATTGGAATGGGACAGAACTGTGCTTGTAGATATTTTCTAATCAACTTGTTCAGAGACGTTATTAAATACCTCTGCAGCAGGTGGGATTTGAACCTGGGCCTCCTGGCATAGAGATAGGGATACTACTATTGTGCCAGAAGAGTCCCGCTATTGTGCTTTTAACATAACGTGAACGTTTAGCAATAGGAAGAGCACACCATTCAATTCTTTGAGTTAATCTGCTGATCAATAATATCATAGCTAATTTCCATCTTTACTACATCTACTCTCCTTGGTTCCATAACCTGGAATCACAAGGATCTATCCAATCACAGTTTTAACATTTGCAGTCGACCCCCAAACACAGCAGCTTACTGGGGAGATAATTCCAGACATACACTTCACAGAAAGCGAAGACGTGCTTCCTGACATTACCCATAAATAGCCTGCCTTTAATCTAAACTGAGGATTACTCCAGATGTGATCAAACCCGAGCCCTGTACAGTCATAAAATAAATTCCATCCCTTGTAGATCTTACTCCTCACACAGTTAAACATCCACAATTTTCCCCAACAAATTACAGACTTCATTCTTCACGTCAGCTGAAGCCAAGACTTGTGCTGGGGGATGCATTGCATGTAGTCCCTCCCAGTCCTCTCTCCCAAATGTTGGTCTTCAAATGCAAAACTGGACAACGTCAGCATAAACACACGGCAGGGTCACCAAATGCAAGGTTAATGCCAGTCTCCCAATTTGTTGACAAACCTGCACTTCCTAACAGGAACCCCACTCAGTGAACAGGGATCAGGAGTGCTGCAGAGATTGCTGATTGCCATTCTTGGACGATTGACATCAAGAGTCACAATGCTGCCTCAGCCAGGTCAGATAATTCAATACAATCATTTGACTGTATGGCCCAGTCCCACTTAGGGCTATGCACAAAGCACACAGTAATCAGGAGAGCAATTGTCCAGCTCCAATGGCATCAGGCAGAGTCTGCATTATTTCACATGCTGTCATATGTAGTTTCAGGATATGATCATTCAACAGATTGGGAATTGAAGCTTTATTTATTTTATAGAATTACATTATGTACAGAATGGCCGGTGCTAGATGGAGAAAGAAGATGGCACCAGGCAAAGAAGCCGGCACCAGGCAAAGAAGCCCTGGTGAAGTATGTTTAAGAAGGATCTTCAGGAGTGGGGCATCACCTAAACTGGAGCAAGAAATTGTGATAGACTAGGGCTGGTGGCAGAGTCTTGCTGCTAATGCCTTCACATTAGACAAGAGAAACGAAATCTAAATTAAGGAAAATGGCACAAACAGATCATTCGGTCCAAGTACCAATGCTGGTGTTTATGCTCCACACAGTCCTTGTCTGTATCCTCATGGTCTCATTCTACTCCTCTCTCCCTGATGAGTTGGATTACATGACGTGCCAGAATCTCCTGGCTAACTGGTCAGGGGGAATCCTGCCAAGGGGAACACTAGCTGTCCAGTAGCCATTCGTTGAGAGGAGGCTGGAGGTGGATTTCTTCACTTAGGATGAGGAGATGCCAACTCAGAACTGCTAGCCAGAGGCTGACAGTTCTACACAGCAGAGAAACATAATGTCAGATCAGGACAGGGATAAATAATTGGGAAATATGCTGGATGCCAAACTGGCTATTTAGCATAGGCATCTCCCACCATTAGTTAAATCCCAGTAGTGGAGGGCTACTTGGCACCAGCCCCACCACTGTTATAAGGTGGTGGGTAAGTGGTGGGCAGACTCCTGCTGGATATAACAAGCTGCTCCCACCCCAATGTTTAAGCCAACCAGCAGGGAAGTGTAAAATCCAGCTCCACATGATTGTCCAGTTTAACTTCTCTAATGCAATGCGACAGTTCCTACAAACACACATTTTAAGTAAGAGTAGGCCAATCAGCTCTTATGAGTCTGCTCTTCTATTTGTTAGGATCTGGCTGATCAGACTGTAGGTCCAGCTCCACTTTCCTGGCAATCCCTGTATACATTGACTTGCTTGTCAATCAAGAAACTATCTAATTCAGCCTTCAAAATGCTCCCTGAAACTGCTTTTGCAGTTCGCTTGGGAAGTGAATTCAACAATCTAACTCAGCTGAGAAAGAAAATTTTTCTCATCTCACCTTAAATAGAAGATCCCTTATTTTTAAACTATGTTCCCAAGGTCTGGTCATTCCCACAAAGCAACATCCACTCAGCAGCCACTCTGTCAAGTCTCTTCAGGTTCTTACATGTTTCAATAAGATCACCTCTCATTCTTCTGAACTCCAATGGATATAGATTCAACCTGCTGCATATATCTGTCTCAAACACTCCCTGTAATAATGTGTTTCACTTTGTCACCGCTCTCTGAATAAAGAAGTTTGATGTGAATTCCTTATTGGATTTATTTAAATAGGCGAACAAATCATTGACAGCTGGAATTATAATAACAATTTACTTTACAAGCTCAAAACAGAAGTAACCTGTAGTTCCTTTCAGTTTGTAGTTTTGATTCCAAGCTTCTCCAAGGAATGTGAAAATAAAACTGCACTTATCTGATGCAGGCACTGAAATCCACAACACATTGTCCAGCTCTGCACTCAGTAACGTACAAGTACAGATCCATCATCATTGAACCATATTCTGCAGTATTCTTCAATGATTTATAAACTGTGATCACATTTTTATACTTCTTTATGAAAACTAGAAATTGAGCAAAATAGGGTAGGATTAATTGAAGGTATAGGTTCTGATGGAGTTAACTCTGGCAAGCTCCTGATAGTGTTTAACTGTGATACTGTTGTGTTGGTTGTATAATGCAGGTGATTGTAGACACCCATTGAAACCTGGTTCCAGTGATGTCTCAGACTGGATCGACTGTGGCTATTGCTTTGGCTGATTGAGCTAATTCTAGCAAAGCTGCAAACTGTGTGAAAGTTGACATCTGCAAACCCAGTTTCTGGACCTGGGAAAGACAAAAAAAAAAAATCATTGAGCCAAGTACAATCACAGACAGACAGACAGACAGACAAATATCACAGAGGCATATATGATAAATATAACCAATTTATTGACAATTGTATATTATTAATAGTATATTAATCGCTAGAACTACAGGTCATAGTTATGAAGAAAGCTGGAAAAATTGGGTGTTTTAAACTGGAACAGTAAGGGTTAAAGGAATCATAAACAGTTTTCAAAAACTAAATAAACTTTTGACAATGTAAAAAAGGCAGTGGTTAGCCAACAAGGGACAGAGAGAGAGTCATAATTAGACTTAGTGTAAGGAAATGATCTAAACTGGATCTGACCTTTTATTGAACAATATTACCTTCTCCAATACAATTCTACAATTGCTATGAATACACAAATTAGGAATAAGAATAGGCCAATCAGCCTTGAAGCCTGCTCTTCTATTCAATTAGATTGTAGCTAATCAGATTGTGGTCCTTACTCCACTTTCCTACCAACCCCTATACACTCAGACTGGTCTGTCAATCAAGGATAGTTTTGTAGGTCTCTGGGGAAGAGAATTACACACCCTAACGAACCAAAGGGGAAAAAAAAATCTCATCTTGTCTTAAACAGGACAGCCTTATTTTTAAACAGTTCTTTCCCCCCCTCTCCCAAAAAACCCACTACCAAGTTCTGGCTCTCTCCTGCAAAGGGAAATATCTCCTCAGCATCCATCCTGTCAAATTCCATCAGGTTTTACAGTTTTCAACAAGATCACCTTTCATTCATCTAAACTCCAATGGATACACGTTCTGCACTTCTACACAAAATAATCCACTCATCTCAGGAATAAGTTAAGTGAACTGTCTATAAATGATTTCTATTGCAAATATATTCTTTCTTAAATAAGGTGACTAAATCTGTACACAGTACTCCAATGTGGCCTCACCAACGCTTGGCACAACTGCAGCAAAACACCTTTATTTAAATATTTTACTGCCCTCGCAATAGACAATAACATTCCATGTGCCTTTCTACTCCCTTATTGTACCTGCATATTAACTTCTGATATTCATGTAGCAGGACATCAGATCCCCCTGTATCAGAATTCTGCAATCCCACACTATTTAAATAATGTGCTTATTTTCTATTCTTCCTGTTGATGTGAACAAGTTCAGACTTTCTTAAATTATCCTTCATGTCAATTTTTTGCCCACTCACAACTAATGTGTCCCTTTACAAACTCCTTATAACTTCTTCAAAACTTATTTTCCTCCTACCTTTGTGTCATCAGGAAAATTAGCCACAATTTATTTGGTTCCTTCATCTGAGCCATTGATATAGATTGTAAATAGATGAGGCGCCAGCACCGATCCTAGTAGCATTCCAATCATTATATCTTGCCAACCTGAAAATGGCCCATCTATGCTTACTTTGTTTCCTATAAGCCAACCAATTCTCTATTCTATGCTAAAATTTTACTCCCTTACACCATGAGATCTCATTCTGACTATATCCTTGGATATGGCATCTTGTCAATTGCCCTTTGGAAATTTAAGTACACCACATCCATAGGTCCCTCTTTATCCACAAAGAGGGCATACGAAAAGAGGCAGTACATTAATCATGAGTGACTCTAATCCATGTACATTGGGAGAATCAAATTGGCAGAGGTAGTCACAAGAAAGAATTCGTAGGGTGTATTGGGGACAATTTTCTAGAACAATACACCAAAAAAACAAAATCAGAAACAAAACAGGAGATGCTGGAAGAACTTCAGTTCTGAAGAAGGGTCACTGGACCCGAAACACTAACTCTGTTTTCTCTTCACAGATGCTGCCAGCCCTGAGACTTTTTTCTAGAATAATATGTTGTAGATCCTACCAGGGATCAGACTGTTTTGGATCTGGTAACATGTAATGAAGCAGGTTTAATAAATAATCACAGAGTAAAAGATCCCCTAGGAAACAATAGCCATAATATGGTAGAATTTAACATAAATTTTAAGTGAGAAATTTGGATCTGAAACAACTGTGCTAAACTTAAATAAGGATAATTACACAGGGATGAGGGCAAAGTTGGCTGGAGTGGACTGGGAAAGGAGTTTAGCAGTAAAGACAGTTGAGGGACAATGGCAGACTTTTAAGTAAATAGTTCATGATTCACAGCAAAAATATACCCCATTCAGGAAGGAGGACTCTAGAAAGGGGATAAACTGACCATGGTTAACCAAGGAAGTTAGGGATAGTATTAAATTGAAAGAAAAATGTAAAATGTGGCAAAGATTTTGATAAACCAGAGGATTAGGAAAGTTTAAAAAGCCAAAAAGAAACAAAAAAATTGACAAAAGTAAACTATGAGGATACACTAACAAGAAGTATAAAATGGACAGTTACAGCCTCTTTAAATATATAAAAATGAAGAAAGCAGCTAAAGTGAGCATAGGTCTCTCAGAAAATGAGGCTGGGGAAATAATAATGGGGAACCAGGAAATGGCAGAGGAATTGAATAAACACTTTGCTTTAGTCTTCACAGTACAGTTCCCAAAAGGTATTCCAAAATTACTAAATAATCAAAGGGCAAAAGGCTAAATCTAGAGAAAAAGTGCTAGGAAGTTAATGGCACCAAAGGCTGTTGGAGCTGACGGATTGTGTCCCGGAAGATTAATGGAAGTGGCTACTTAGATAATGGGCACACTGGTAGTAATTTTGCAAGAATTCTTAGATTCTGACTGCATTTGTGGGTGACACAAAATATAAGGGAAGAAGGTGAGGATGACACAAATTGTCTGCAGGTAATAGGAGGGCAGACAGATTGTTGGCTTTTATTGCAAAAGGAATGGGGTATAAAAATAGGGAAGTCTTGCTAAACCTATACAAGGCACTAGTCAGACCAAGCCTGGCATTCAGTGAACAGTTTTTATCTAAGGCAAGACATACTGGCATTGAAGGCAGTCCAGAGAAAGTTCATCAAGTTGATTCCTATTATGGGGAGGGATTTTCTTCTGAGGAGAGGTGGTACAACATTGGAGTTTAGAAGAACAAGAGAAGTTCTTATTGAGCATATAAGATTCTTAGTTGTAGATCCAGAGAGGTCGTTTCCCCTTCTGGGAGAGTCTAGGGCTGGAGGGCATTAACACAGATTAAGCACATTTAAGATAGAAAGGATATTCTTCTCTCAGAGGGCAGCGAATCTGTGAAATTCTTTACTGCAGAGGACTGTCGAGGCTGGATCTTTAAGTATATCCAAAGCTGAGATAAACAGGCTTTAAGTCAGTAGAGGAATCAAGGTTTATGAGGAAGGCAGGAAAGTGGAAGTGAGGATTATGAGATCAGCCTTAATCATATTGAATGGCAGAGCAGACTCATTGGCCAACTTCTGCTCTTTTGTCCTATGGTCCTCTAAGAGCTCTAAATATTAGTCAACTACAACTTCCTTTTCACAAAGCCATGTTGACTTTGTTTGATGGCATTGATATTTTCTCAAATAACCTCCTTAACAGATTCCAGCATTTTCACTCAGAGATATTAAGCGAACTCACCTGTAGTTTAGCTTTCTGCAGATATGGTCATGTGAATTCGGAGCAGTAGGCCATTCAGTCCCTTGAGCCTCCACTGCCATTCAATAAGATTATGGCTAATCTGATTACTCCACATTCTCTCCTACCAATAGAAACCTTTCACTCCCTTGCTTATCTATCTGACTTAAAAAGATTCAAAGAGTCTGCTCTTACTACCAGTCAGGAATAGTGTTCCAAAGATTCACAACCTTGTCGCTTTCCTTTCTTGAATAGAAACGTTACATTCATTATTTTCTAATCTGATGGGATCTTTTCAGAATTTAGGGAATTTTGGAAAATTAAATCCTATGTATTATTATCTCGGTATCTACTACTCAAGTTAGGTTTATTGCCTCTATCATTTTCTCCCCATCTTTAAATCCCATCTTTTCTGGCCTACATTGCCATGGTGGATAGACTTCGGGAATCAGAAAATGAGGTACTTACTACAGGAGCCCTAGCCTTTGTATTATATGGCTAATCCAGGTCAATCGCTGGCCTATGAAAACCTGTAGATGTTGATAATGGGTACTCGGAGATGGTAATATCATTGAATCTCAATGGGTGATAGTTAGATTCTATCTTGCTGGAGATGATCACTGCCCATCACTTGGGTGGCACAAATTTTACTTGCCACTTATCAGCCCAAGCATGGATATTGTCCAGGTCTTGCCGCATTTGGACATGGACTGCTTCAGTATTGGAGGAGTCATGAATAGTGCTGTACATTGTGCAATCATCAGTGAACATCCCCACCTATGACCTCATGATAGAGGGAAGGTCATTGATGAAGTAGCTGAAGATGGATGGCCCTAGGATACTACGCTAAGGAACTCCTGCACAGATACTCTGGACCTGAGATGACTGACCTCCAACAACCACAACCATCTTCCTTTGTGCCACGTACGATTCCAATCAGTTCACTAGACATTTTCAGCTTTTGAATTTTAATCATTTAGAAATGAACCCTGTGATTTATTTACTTTTATTTAAGTGTTTTATGAACCAACATTGCTATTTTTAGAGATTGGAGTACTCTTCTCCTCTGCCCGCTTTAGACTTTATGACCCAAGTATCATGTGACCTCTTTATTCTTCTAGCCAAATGCACCACCTCACACTTATCCATTTTGAAATACATTTACCAATTAAATATTTATTTATATCTTCCTGCTGTGTAACAATATTTCTCTGCATTGACTACACTTGCAATTGGTGTTGTCAGCACACTTAGAAATTCCAAATCAAGTCAAGATTACAGTAAACGATTACTGTAAATTGTAAACATGAGTAACATGCTTATGAGCAACAATGCCCAGCATACCCTCTTTAACAGTTCAGCTTGTGTAAACCATCATCAACTTACTTGATCCCATAGGTATTCAACATCCAAAGCGAGCTGCAGCCTGATTTTGTTATCATCACTAATGCCGCTATTTGTTCCCATGCTGCTTGCAGCTGCAGATTTCCGTGCTTGTTTCAGTCGCTTCAGACTCTCCTCCATCTTTTTAACAGAGCTAAGGACATCAGAAACTGTTTCATAATACCTGGAAAGAGGAAGCAATGTCTAGTTTACTGTAGTGTTACCATCCACTTAAGGATGTTAACATCTAAAGAAAATCCAAACATCTTGTTCTAATCAACAGGACGACACCATTATATTTCACATTGTTTTATATAAAACACAAACTTTACTGTATATAGGACAAAGTAATCAAAATCAATGCCATTAAATTAACACTATTGCTTATACCTAGATAAACTGGGTCCTTAGGTTTACTCCTTACTTCCTCAAGAATTATTCTATATGTTACAATATCTAAGAGACATTTACTTCTTTAGGGAACACCATGACATGCCACATTCACTGGAATGTATCATTAATTCTCTTTAGTTCCAGCCATTCGCAGGGATCAAGCTTTAACTTACCAATTCTTGATTATGGATGCCTCCTCTGTACCTTATACTGATTACTTTTCGAATGCTTTTAAGGTAATCTGCTGGTTGCTTTGCCTGTCACAAGAATCCATGATGACGAATACAAATTCTTCCACTGTCTTCAAACTAGGCAATCTTCCAGCTTCTCTTCCCACTCAAAATTCAAACTGAGATAAGCTTCACTTGCATTCCACTCAGTGGATAAAGGAGTTCATTTTTTAAAAATCCTGTTTGCAGTGCTGGCCTAGTTAATCATTTACTTTGACTAACTTAGCGATCTGCAAACCACAGCAGATTCAAACTGTAACTTTTGAGCTTGGATGGATCTGTATACATTATATAGACTCCATTAGTTTCAATCTGCATAGAAATTTCAAATTCCAAATCTCGGGTTCAGTTTTCGTTTTCTTAAAATTAGTGAAGATCGGTTTTATTTCTATTACGGCTTTCTTAGTTACAGCTTGCCTCAAAAAATGCAAATTTTGAAAGCACAGATTCTATCACAATATGGCTTTAACCTTTAAGTGTAATAGACTCCAAGTTTACACTGTTAACATTTTAATTCCTAAAAGTTACATTTTAAAACACATGATGTATGAACTAGATATTTGCATTAGCAGTCTCTGCACCCACAGAATGCTGTGCTGTAAAATTACTTTGATCAATCAAGATTTTGGGAACCAGAAACCAGAGTGGGAATTCCAGAGTTTAAGTACCGTTTGATATAGTGGAGTGACGAAAATCAGGGATTCAAGAATTTGCTTACAGGGCTCAAAGGATGAAAGGCTGGACAGACACAGGAAGAGACTAAGTTATGAAAATGATTACAGTTGAAAATTGAGGCACTGCTGTTCTGGACCAACAGAAGTCAGCTAGCACAGGGATGATGGGTCAGTTTGTTTTTGTGTGTGTTATGACACAAACAGAATGACAACGACAGATGTTGCTGATGGATTAACATTGAGTGAGTTGAAGACAACTTCCCTGCTCTTACACAGCATCTACTTACATTTTTGAGATATTTCACACAAGTCAACAACCATTGGTAGTTGAAGTGGCAGTTGTCAATATAGGAATTGGAGCCACTTGTACACACTAAATGTTTACAAACAGCAATGAAATGAAAGAGCACATAACTGAGGTGCTATTGCTTAAGAAAACAATTTGGCTGCAGCATCAGCAAAATCAACGTTTCTTCTCAAGTAATGCTGTGGGATTTTCTAATATACAACTAAGTTACCAAAGTTGTGTGATAATGTGGGCTTCAGAACTTTGATTGCTATTCATGGACTGAAAAAATTAACAAAGATAAACTGTTACGCATGAAAAACAGCAGTAATAACTCTGGAATAAACTTTCTTGAGATGCAAGGGGCAAGGAGAAACTGTTATAAAGGAATTAAAAGCAACATGCAAATTAACCAAGAAATAATATAATCTACTGCCTGGGAGAGAGGAGATAACAACTGCTTGATAAGCCGCTGCCTATGACAAGTAGGCAATTAAGAATACCTGCAGAAGTAATGCTCTGAAATAAAGCGGTTAATTGCAGGAAAAGCTGTGTCTTAAATAGACAGCTAACTCCGAATGTAACAAGGAACAGGGGAGCTATTTTTGATAAGGAGGCAAGCTTGAGGTGTCCAGAATGTAATCAATGTCCAGAATGAAATAATCTTTGAATCATCACTACAAACTTGAAAGAGAGAAAATTATAGAGTCCAACACCAGAACAATTCAATAGCAGAACGTCTAAGAACAACATCGCATAAGGATCAAATCCTGAACACTTCCAGAGACAGATACTGTTTGTGGAATCCTGGTAAAGTTTCATCATTAATCAGGTAATAGCCAAGTTGAGTTGTGAGGCTTAACTTGCTTACTTGAGGGGTTTTATTTTGATTGCTACATGCAATGAAGTTTAAATCATTGTTTCAGTACTTGATTATTTATGATATTTCTTTAGAAGTAACCAAATTAAACGTGACTTGTGGTGATTTCCCACAGCATTGCATTACCACATAACATCATATGAAAAAGACTACACTACCTAAAATGCAGCACTCTTTCTTAATACTGCACCTTGTAACAACAGTTAAATGCAGTAGTAATAACAGTATGTGGGAGAATAATTATTAACAAAAACTACATAAGAGATTCCTCATAATTGCTTTATATCAGGAGAAATTACCTTTCACTGCAAATTCTGAGAGCACCTGACAACCACTCCTCTATCCTGTTTTCTTTCACAACTGCTTTATACTCGGATTGCAGCTGGTGCAGGGGTTTCAAAGCATTTTCAACATATAAGGAAGCCTTGATAGGGACCTCCTGGAGTAAACAAAATAAAATAAAACTTTTAAAAATTGGCATTATTGGATGTGACAAATCCACAATAGAAGAGATACAATTTTATCCTGCATCACTCCTAGCAAATGAGGAGGTCAGGTAAGTTCAGATAAAATGTGCACAGTAAGCTCCCACAAGCAGCAAGTTGATAATTAGATAATTTGTCCCTTAGTGATCTGATTGATGGGCAAATATTGACCAGGACACTGAGTGAATCCCCTACTCGTGTTCATCTTACATCTCCCGTCCCGCCCCGCCCCCCAAGATCACAGGTGGGAACTCAGTTTATCGTGCCTTCTGAAAGACAGGGCCAGCAACAATGTAGCACAACTCTACACAATGCTACTGCATTGCAAGTTTAGATTGTGTGCTCAGATTTCTGAAGGACAATGTGAACTCAAAACCTTCTGACTCACAGGCAACAGCTGATGCCTAAACACAAAGCTACCTGTAGGTAGTCTATCCACCTTCACACATTCTGATACAGATCTGTGTCTCACTACTCTTCACTTCTATGAATAAACCAAATTCATTTTCATTATTCTGTATTCCCACCCTTGTGGCCCAATCTCCTCTGCAGCACTGTATCAAAAACCAATATCACAGAACCCACTGTCTACTCACACGATCATGTGTCCGTAATGATGTGACTTTTTACATTTCTCTACGCATTTCAATACTCCTTCTTTCCTCCTGGATGCTTATAATGTTTAAACTAATCAGGTTCTGTGGCATTTTATTCCCATTCTTTTCTTCTCCCTCACTTTTTATAAAACTATGTTAGCACCACATTTGTCCTTCTCCAAACCTATCTCAATAAAACGTTAAAAATATCATGCTATAGCAGGAATTTCCTCAAGCATCGTTTATTTTGCAGTGAATTACCTGGCAGCATTTTTGTATATTTTGTGTTAATAATTAGCTGCTGAATAATCAAAGAATCTCACAGCACACAAGTCATCCAGCCCATCGTGCCTGTTCTGGAATCAATCCATGCACAATTATATTCAGTTGTTGCTGTTTACTTTTCTATAGATGGTAATAGAAACAGAGGAGGGAAAATAATGTAATAATTATTATACCTACCTTGTTCGTCCTTCGATACAGCCTGGGCACTTCAGAAGCATTTTTAAGATAACTGAAACAGGCTTCACTCAGTTCCTCAACAATTCTACCACCTAATGCAGGCAGCTTGCTTTCCACTGAAGTCTGAGAATCTGCAAGTGCTTCTGTTAGGGGAACAGAAAAAGTAAACAGAAGGTGCATATTAAATGTACAATGATTAGCCATGAATTTTTAACTAATTCATTTTATCCTGACTTTCCTCCACTTAATAATATTCTTGGTTCACAATGCATTGAAATTGGATGTGACACTGTTTCAATCTGTGTATTAACCAGTCAGGTTTTATTGAGATAGGTTTGGAGAAGGACAAATGTGGTGCTAACGTAGTTTTATAAAAAGTGAGGGAAAAGAAAAGAATGGGAATAAAATGCCACAGAACCTGATTAGTTTAAACATTATAACCAGTATTGGTATTCAATGTGGGAGGACGGGTAAAGGCTTAAGGAAGTGGTTAGTTATACAAAAGTGGAAGTAGGATTGTCCTCTTCTGTTCAGGATGACTCCAGGATTGGCACACCACCTCGGATGGCACTTCAGTGCAGCACTGAGGACATTTTGCATTGTCATAGGTGTCAATTTTTCAGGTCCAATCTTCCAGATTCACTGTTTCAGTTGAATATTAAACTGCACTATGTAAACTGGAGCTGGGAGCTGTCATAGCCGACATTTTTAAGTTGCTCATTCATTTCAATGTTCTCAAAGAAATCTGGCTGTGCACAAAATGACTGCTATGTTTGCATGCTTAAGCCATGTTTCCTACAAACAGTAAGCGCTTCATTAGTTGTAATGGTCCTGCAATGTCCATGAATGGGGATATATAAATTCAAAGGTAGTAGGAACTGCTGATGCTGGAGAATCTGATATAACAAGGTGTAGAGCTGGACGAACACAGCAGGCCAAGCAGCATCAGAGGAGCAGGAAAGCTGACGTTTTGGGTCTGGACCCTTCTTCAGAAATGGGGGAGGGGAAGGGGATTCTGAAATAAATAGAGAGAGGGGGAGGCAGATGGAAGGTGGATAAAGGAGCAGATAGGTGGAGAGGAGATGGACAGGTCAACAAGGTGGGGATGGAGCCAGTAAAGGTGAGTGTAGGTGGGGAGTTAGGATGGGGGTTGGTCAGTCAAGGGAAGACGGACAGGTCAAGGAGGCAGGGATGAGGCTGGTAGGTGGGAGGTAGGGGTTGGTCAGTGAGGTGGGAGGAGCGGATAGGTGGGAGAAACGACGGACAGGTCAAGGAGGCGGGGATGAGCTGGGCTGGTTTTGGGATGAGGTCAGGGGTGGGGAGATTTTGAAGCTTGTGAAGTCCACATTGAGACCATTGGGCTGCAGGGTTCCCAAGCGAAATATGAGGTGCTGCTCCTTCAACCTTTGGGTGGCATCGTCATGGCACTGGAGGAGGCCCAGGATGGACATGTCGTCCAAGGAGTGGGAGGGGGAGTTGAAGTGGTTCGCGACTGGGAGGTGCAGTCGTTTGTCACAAACCGAGCGTAGGTGTTCCACAAAGCGGTCTGCAAACCTCCGATTGGTTTCTCCGATGTAGACGAGGCCACATTGGGAACAGCGGATACTATATACCACATTAGCAAATGTGCAGGTGAATATCTGTTTAATGTGGAAAGTTTTCTTGGGGCTTGGGATGGGGGTGAGGGGGGAGGTGTAGGGGCAGGTGTAGCACTTCCTGCGGTTGCAGGGAAAAGTGCCAGGGGTGGTGGGGCTAGCGGGAAGTGTGGAGCGGACAAGGGAGTCACGGAGAGAGCGGTCCCTTCGGAAGGCAGATAAGGGTGGGGAGGGAAAAATGCCCTCGGTAGTGGGGTCAGATTGCAGGTGGCGGAAGTGGTGGAGTACCATGCGTTGAATCTGGAGGTTGGTGGGGTGGTACGTGAGGACGAGGGGGATTCTGTTTTTGTTGTTATTGTTGTGCTGGGACGGGGTGTGAGGGATTAGTTGCAGGAAATGCGAGAGATGCGGTCAAGGGCATTTTAGACACAGTGGAGGGGAAGTTGCGGTCCTTGAAGAACGAGGACATCTGGGACGTCCAGGAGTGGAATGCCTCATCTCAGGAGCAGATGCGGTGGAGGCGAAGGAATTCAAGTGAAATTCAAGACTGGTTTACTTTTAGATATTTTTCATCAACTTGTTCATGAATGTTATTACACACTTCTAGAACAGATATGACTTGAAACTGGTCCTCCTGGGTCAGAGTACCACCGCACCACAAAAGATCCCCTGACTGGCTCTCCTTTATACTTAAAAGCATAGTTAATCTTTGTTTAACATAGAAAACTGATATATAATCTTATTGCATAGCTGTGCATCAATCTGCCATTTCATTTTTTCTGCCGTTTATTGTCAAGCCTTGCAAAAGGATGATAGATTCCTCAACATTCAGCACATGGGAGAGGCTGATCCTTACAGACAAAGACCACCAAGCCCATACTCCACCCCTAACCCAGACAGACCCAGGAATTTCCACACAGATAACTTTCCTTGCTAGAGAACCATCAACATATTATTGCATGGAACAACTTTAACCCACAAATATTTCTCACAAAACATCACAACCATTTTACTGAATCTTACCTGAAATGAGGGAGAAATTTGCAAACCCGATGTTCACCAGCCTTGGTTTAATTATCTCCAAGAGGCCTGGAAGCTGCAAAGAAGGAGATTTAAAGATTATTGGAAACAACCAGTTTGTTGCAGGAATAAAATCCTCACAGCTGATGAGGAACAGCAGTACAATGTCCCAGTGACCATTCCTTGCAGATAGGTCTCCAGAGCAAAGGTTTGAACGTCATTTTACCATGCAAGTCATTGCAAGCAAGTGTACATTTATCAATAAAACCAGGCATTGGAAGGCAGAGCTCAATTTTCCCTCTTGGCCAATGACGCCAGGGAAATCCCTTTTAATCCGTGAAAACACTGGAGTGGATTTGATAGGACATAACAAATACCCCTGGTTACATGGAATGAGCCTTGGGCTCTATCCTATCATTTACTTCCTACCCCAACCCCCTCCCTAACTTCTGCAAATAAACCGATGTTTTCCCGGCTACCATCAGTTCTGAGGAAGGTTCGCCGGATCCGAAATATTAACTCTGATGTTTTCTTCACAGATGCTGCCAGACCTGCTGAGCTTTTCCAGCAACTTCTGCTTTTGTTCCTGATTTACAGCATCTGCAGTTCTTTCAGTTTTTATCCCTGATTACATATAGGATAAAGTCTCAGCTCTGCAAGGCCAACAATAAGAGAGAATGCGGTGGGCTGAAGTTCAGGGCTTATTCCTAACTGCTCTGATATGGTAAATGTATTCAGGAAGTATGTCAGTTTCACTACAATTTCCATGAACTGGGAAAACTGAGATTGACCAGAAGCCAACTTTTGAAGATAGGGGGATAATGGAGACGGGAGCATTCTAACTTTTCAGCCGAAATGAACAACCTGTAAGGAAGGAATACACACACAACAATCAATTCCAATACTGAAAGGGCAGTTTTCCAGATTTGTGCCTGAGATTGAAATACATACTCCTCTAATAATCCAAGCTTAAAAACAAAGAAATCAACTCAAACCTGTTCCTGAATTTTATCCAGATCTGAAACGAGGTATGCAAGTTGGTTAACAGAAAGAGATGGCACAACTTTAACATCTGAAGTCAGCCCATTTCCCTGGTCTTCGTTACTTTCATTTAGAGAGTTCACTATATTGTTGTTGCTAGCAGCTGAAGCTTTGATCCCATCCTGATCAAGGTCTTTGTTTGATGATGCAATTTTCAACTGTGAAAACGAATAAGATAAGGGAACAAATGCAGATACAGCCACTGTTTTAGTACCAAAAGTATTGCCAGATCACAGGTACATTTTGATTAATGCTATAATATAAAAGGAGACCATTCAGCACACTGGGCTAGTGGGAGGTCTTTTTCCCCGAAACCCAACAAATTTTAACAATTCAAGTTAAGCCCATTCTGCTTTTGAAATGTAGTACTGAATCTGCTCCACTACATTTTCAGGCCATGCATTCTAGACCCCTCAATGAAATCTCCCTTTAGCTTTCTCTGTTCTAAGGAGATCAATGCCAATTTCTCAAACTCAGCACAATAGACAGAAATTCCCTTTCAGACCAAAAGCTTCAGACCTTTCAACTTTAGTACTTTATTTAAAATATTTGCACAGACTAAGTGCACTGCACTTTGCAGGAAACAGATACAAATTTTTATTAAGGGTGAAGTGATCCACTCTGGTACAACTCACAGCCAACTGGAGTGCTGGAACACAGACATCACATTCACATTATGAACCCTTTAAGACTGTGTCTCAGGTATTCTTCTGGAAGTGATATCCTAAAAGAAATTATCCCAGGCTAAAATAGAGGATAACTGCTGATTTTTTGTTACTTGTTCTTGACAACTATTCAAGAAAGGCCAGTATTTGCTGCCCATCCTTAGCTGCAGTGGAGTTAGTGGCGGCGGTGCCTTCTTAAACTGCTAAAGTGCACATGGTGTAGGTGCACACAAGGTGATATAGTGCTGTTGGGGGCAGGGGAGGAAGTTCCCACATTTTAGACCCAGCAACAGTGAAAACACAGTGATATATTTCTATGTCAGGATGGTGTGTGACCTGGACGATAACTTGCAGCAGGTGACATTGTCACATATCTACTGCCTTAGGCCTTCTCAGTGGTAAGGGTCGTAGATTTGGAAGATGCTGTCAATGGAGCCATGAAAGGTTGCCATGATGCATCTTGTACATGGTACACATTGAAGCCACTCTGCATTAATGGTGAAGGGAGTGAATGTTTGAAGTGATGCCAATCAAGCGGGCTGCTTTGCCTTGGATAGTGTTATAGATTCATAGAGTCATAGTGACGTGCAACACGGAAATAGACCCTTCAGTCTAACTTGTCCAAGACAACCAGACATCCCAAATAAATCTAGAACCATGGCAGCATTTGGCCCATATCCCTCTAAATCCTTCCTATTCATATACCCATCTAGATGCCTTTTAAATGTTCTAATTGTACCAGCCTCCAGCACTTCCTCTGGCAGCTCATTCCACACCCACACCACCCACTGCATGAAAAAGTTGCCTCTTAGATTCCTTTTAAATCTTTCTCCTCTCACCTTAAACCTATGTCCTCTAGTTTTGGACTCCCCCACCTGTGGGAAAAGACCTTGTCTATTTACCCTATCCATGCCCCTCATGATTTTATAAACCTCTACAAGGTCACCCCTCAGCCTCCGACGCTGTAGGGAAAATAGCTCCAGCCTATTCAGCCTCCTCCTATAGCTTAAACCCTCCAAGTCTGGCAACATCCTTGTAAATCTTTTCTGACCTGGTTCAAGCTTTACAACATCCTTACTATATCACAGAGACCAGAACTGCATGCTGTATTTCAAAAGTGGCCTAACCAATGTCCTGTACAGCCACAACATGACTTCCCAACTCCTTTGGTCAATGCAGTGACCAATAAAGGCAAGCGTACCAAACGCCTTCTTCGCTATCCTATCTACCTGCGACTCCACTTTCAAGGAACTATGAACCTGCACTCCAAGGTGTCTTTGTTCAGCAACACTTCCCAGGACCTTATCATCAAGTGCATAAGTCCTGCCCTGATTTGCCTTTCCAAATTGCAGCACCTCATTTATCTAAATTAGCTTTTGAATGGAATATTTTAAAAAGTGTTACTTTTCTTAGCAGATTCCTCCCTTTACTCTGGTTTCCTCCCACAGTCCAAAGATGTGCAGGTTAGGTGGATTGGCCATGCTAAATTGCCCATAGTGTCTAGGGTGGAAAATGCAGGGATACAGCAGGGTTTGGGTCTGGGTGGGATGCTCTTCAGAGGGTCAGAATGGACTCAGTGGGCCGAATGTCCTGCTTCCACACTGTAGGGATTCTATGATAGCTTTCTATGAAAGATTCAGCTAGTAAAAGGAAAACACTGCAAATCAGCAATAAAAATAGAAATTGCTGGAGAAACCCAGCAGGTCTGGCAGCATCTGTGGAAACAGAAACAGAGTTAGCATTTTGAGTCATATCAGATTTGAAGGATGAACTGTTTTTCTTTCTCCACAGATACTGCTGGACCTGCTGACTTTCTCAGCACTGTGTTTTTTCATTTCAGCCGATATGTGTTTAAACAGCTTGCCCTATGGCGTCATTAGTTAGATTACTGACCTACTGGAACAAGTTGGGTTTCCTCACTAGGTTCTAGAGATGTTCCCTTCTCTTGCTCACGCAGAAGAGGTACACTTGCTTCACTACGCTTCTTGAGTTTGTTGCAGCTGAACTCAACCAGGCAAATAGAAAATATACCATCACATTCCTGGCTGGTGCCTTGCAGATGGTGAGCAGGGTTTAGGGAGACAGGTGGTGAGATACTCGCTGCAGAATTCCCAGCCTTTGAGCTGCTACTGTAGCCATAATGTCTATTTGGCTGGTCCAGTTTATTTTCTGATCAAAAACAGATGAGGACCGGAAACGTTAACTCTGATTTTTTCTTCACAGATGCTGCCAGACCTGCTGAGCTTTTCCAGCAACTTCTGTTTTTGTTCCTGATTTACAGCATCCGCAGTTCTTTTGGTTTTTATTTTCTGATCAATGCTAAACCTAGAATGCTGACAAAAGGGGATTCAATGATAGCAAAAGCTTTGAAAGTCATAGGGAAATATACCTTTTCTTGTTAGAGATATTGCAGAGGCAGGTTTCTCTGGATTGACAGTTACTTATAAATCCTCAACTGTAACAATTAGAATGGCCTGTTTAACAAAGTTGAGAAGAAACTATCAGGATATAATATTAAAAAAACACTGAGTGGCATTGTTCTGTGTGTGATGCTCAAATCATTCAGTTGCAAACATGATACATAATCATACAATTTGGTGAAGGTTAGTGGGAAGCCAGAGGATTAGGAAGCCTTTAAAAACCAGCTGACCACAACTAAAAAAGCAGTAAGAGGGTAAGCTAGGTACTAAAATAAAAAAAATTGCAAGAATTTTTCTCAATATATAAAAAGTGAGAAAGAGGCAAGAGTGGACATTGGACCACTGGAAAATGAGGCTAGAGAAGTAATAATAATGAGGATTAAAGAAATGGGGGAGGCACTGAACAGGTACTTTGCACCAGTCTTCACAGTGGAAGACATCAGTGGCATATCAGAAATTCAAGACAGTCAGGGCCATGGGCGAGTGTAATGGCCACCACTAAGGAGAAGGTGCTGGGTGAAGCTGAAAGATCTGAGGATGAATAAATCACCCAGACCGGATGGACTACATCTCAGGGTTCTGAAGGAGACAGCTGAGGAGATTGTGGAAGCATTGGTGGTGATCTTTCAGGAACCAATTTAGTCAGGGAAGATCCCAGAGGACTGGAAAATGGCTAACGTAAGGCCCCTATTTAAGAGGGAGAGAGCCAGACGACAGGAAATTATAAGCTGGTTAGCCTGACTTTGGTCATTGATAGGATTTTACAGTCCATTATTAAGAACAAAGAACAGTATAGCACAGGAACAGGCCCTTCAGCCCACCAATTCTGCACTGACACCTGACACTTTTCTAAACTAAAAACCTTTTTCCTCTACATAGTCCACATCCCTTTATTCCCTACCAAATCATAGATCTGTCAAGCTGCCTCTTAAAGATTATTACTGTATCCATCTGCATCAGCTCCTCTGGCAGTGTATCCCTGGCATCTACCACTTTCTGTGTAAAACAATGTGCCTCTCACATTTCCTTTAAACTTACCACCTTTAACCTTAAACTTATGTCCCCTAGTAACTGACATTTCTACCCTGGGAGAAGGATTCCGAATATCCATTCTATCCATGCCTCTCATAGTTTTGTAATCATCTCTCAGGATCACCCCTCATCCTTTGACGTGAAGTAAAATCAGTTTTATCCAGTCTCACCTCACAGCTAATACCCTCCAAACCAGGCAACATCCTGATAAACCATTTCTGTACCGCCTCCAAAGTCTCCACATTCTTTTGAAAGCGTGATGACCAGAAATGTGGCCTACTAAAGTTCTATACAGCTGCATCATGACTTGCCAATTTTTACAGTCTGTGCTCCGATCAATAAAGTATGCCATACGCTTTCTCGGCCACTTTATCCACTTGTGTTGACACGCACATACATACACAGAGAGAGAGAGAGCATGCAAACAGTACAGACAGTCATCCAAGGCTGGAATCGAACCCAGGTCCCAGGCACTGTGAGACAATAGTGCTAACCACTGAGCTACTGTGCCACCACAATCCACAGCTTCCCCCAATCTGTGTTGTCTGCAAACTTACGGATCAGGTCATTTACATTCTCCTCCAAATTAATTATATATCTTACAAACAGCAATGACCTGTGTGGTACCACTAGTCACAGATTTCCAGTCAGAAAAACACTCTTCCATTGCTACATCCTGTCTTCTGTGACTAAGCCAGTTCTGTATCCATCTTACCAGCTCATTGAAAATCCCATGTAACTTCACCTTTTGTATCAGCCTGTCATGAGGGGCTTTGTCAAAGGACTTGCTAAAGTCCATATAGACATCTACCACCCTGCTCTCAATCATTGCTGTCACTTTCTCAAAAAACTCAATCAAGTTTGTGAGTCACCACCTTCTCCACACAAAGCCATGCTGCCTAACACTGATTAAGCCCATATTTTTCCAAATGTAAGTAAATCCTATCCATAAGAATCTTCTCCAATAATTTCCCTACCACTGACACAAAGCTCACTGGCCTGTAATTTCCTGGGTTATCCCTGTTGCCTTTCTTAAAACAAAGGAACAACGTTGGTTATTCTCCAGTCCTCAGACACTTTTCCAATGATTAAAGAAGATACAAAGATTTCGTACAAGGGCCCAGCAATTTCCTCACTCGCCTCTCTCAGCATTTTGAGTAAGATCCTATCAGAACCGAGGGACTGGTCTAGCGTAATGCTTTTCAAAACACCCAAGGTGTCCTTTTTTTTTTATATTGACACACCCTACAATATCAACATACTTCTATCAAGACTCACCATCCACCAAGTTCTTCTCCCTTATGAATACTGATGCAAAGTATTTGTTAAGGACCTCACCCACTTCCCCTGGATTGATGCATAAATTCCCTCCTTTGTCCTTGAGTGGACCTATCCTTTCCCTAGCTACCCTGTTGCTCCTTATGTATAAAATGCTTCAGGATTTCCTTAACTGTGTTTGCCCAAGACATTCCATGGCCCCTTTAAGCCCTCCTAATTCCTTGATTGAATACTTTCCTGCTATTTTAGTATTCTTTGATGGCTCTGTCTGTCTTCAGCTTCCTAAACTTTACACATGCCTTCTCTATCTTTTTGTCTAAACCCTGAATTTCTCTTGTCATCCAAGGTTCTTGAATCTTGCCATCCTTATTCTTTATTTTCTCAGGAACATGCTGGTCCTGATTGCTTATCAACTGACTATGCTTATCAACTGACCTTTAAAAGAATCCCACATGCCAGCTATGAATTTACTGTCAAAAAGCCACTCACAATCTACATTTCCCAGTTTGGCCTAATATTGTAGTAGTTAGCCTTCTTCTAGTTTAGTACTTTTAGCTGAGGGCTACTCACAGAATTGTGATCACTGTAGGATGAGACTGTGGAGTACATGGAAATGCATGGTAAAACAGGGCTGAGTCGGTACAGCTTCATTAAGGGGCGGTCATGCCCGACAAATCTGTCAGAATTCTTTGAGGAGAAAATGAGCAAGTTGAACAAAGGACAGCCAGTCGGTGTGATCTGTTTGGATTTCCAGAAGGCCTTTGACAAGGTCCTGTACAGGACACTGCTACTTTAGACAACAGCCCATAGTGTTTGGGGCAGGGTACTAGCTTGGATAGAGAACTGGCTAACTGGCAGAAGGCAGACAGTAGGGATAAAGGGATCTTTTTCAGGATGTTAGCTGATGACTGGTGAAGTTCCACAGTGTAGAATGTAAACTTTCCTTGTCTGTATTGGCTATAATGCGATTCCAGCCCCATAAGTTTAAATGGCTATTGCGTGATTTTCTAATAATGCGAGATTGCACAAGAACAGAACTATCGTGTCATTTCAGAACCAACTGTAGCGTATTTTCTAAATAGGGAAAGGCTTCAGAAATCTGAAGCACAAAGGGACCTTGAAGTTCTAGTTCTGGATTCTCTTAAGGTTAACACAAAGGTTCAGTTGTCAGTTGGGAAGGCAAATGCCTTCATTTTGAGAGGGCTAGAATACAAGAGCAGGAATGTACTGCTGAGCCTCTGGTCAGTTTTGGGCCCTAAATCTAAGGAATGATGCGCTGGCATTAGAAGAGGTGCAGGGGAGGTTCAAAAGAATGATTCTGGGAATGAAGGGCTTATCATATGAGGAGTAATTGAAGACTCTGGGTTTGTACTTGATGGAGTTTAGAAGGATGGAGGGGACGCTCATTGAAGTTACAGAATACTGACAGGACTAAAGAGAGTGGACATGGAGAAGATGGGTCCTAGTCTCTCCTACTAGTGGAAACAAGGACACAGTTCAGAGAAGGGATGATCCTTTAGAATTGAAATGAGGAGGAATTTCTTCAGCCAGAGGCTAGTGAATCTTTGGAACTCACTACCATAGAAGGTTGTGGAAGCCAAGTCATCATGTGCCTTTAAGACACTATCAAGTTTCTTGATAGTTTCTTAGTAAAAGGATCAAGGGTTACAGGGAGAAGACAGGAGAATGGGGTTGAGAAACATATCAGCCATGATCAAATGATGGAGCACACTTGATGGGCCGAATGGCTTAACTCTGTTCTTATGATACAAACAGCTGTGAGCGAAAAATGAGTATTACAAGATGGACAATGCAGTATGACAGATGCACACTCCATGGAAGATTTTCACATGCTGCTGTATTTGGGCTAAAGAGGAGTTAGGGGTTAAGATTTGGCTGTATAAGAACAGCAGAGTCCATTAACTTGCTTACCAAGGAAAGCCTTGTGTCCTATGTGTCTACTTGCAATTGATGAGAAACTAAATATGTGAATCAGGGCAAAAGGAAAACAAAGACATACAGATGGGGGAAGAAAAATTTAATGAAGGAGGTTCATCTGGAGTTTAAATATCAGCACAGACCAGTTGACCAAAAGGCATGCTTCTGTGCTAATACTTCTTTCTTGCCATGTACTTTGTGTTCAGTGGATGGCAAAGAGGGGTTACAGCAGAACTGCAAACCTAAGCAGCATATTAATCATAATATGGATAAGTATTGATAGGATTAAAACATGTTCTGGAGTGAATTTAAAGATAAAAATTTTGAAGCGAGAGATAACAATTTGCTCACTGCATGGTAATTATCTTGCTCATTGTCATTTAAAGTTGAGGCCTTATTTTGTGAGGGATGGGAGTTTAAAGCACATAGATTGGAGGAACAAAAACAGAACTTGTCACACATTTTTGAGCAAGTGAAATTTACTGTCTCATGCATTCTGAAACCATGACTTGTATCGCTTACGGAGTGTTACTGAGGGAGGTGACTGTGCATACTGGATATTACTGTGGGTAACAAGTGTGAGCCTATAGGGTATAATGTGGGAAGCGGGAGTGACCAAATAGGGCATTATTGTTCTGTTGTTTTTAGGGGTGGTTCTCCTGTGTATAAATATTAGTCAGTCAACATCAGTCATGCCCAGTAACTGAAACCAAGTTCAGTAAATGCCTGTTTGCCGCAGCAATTGTTTGCCTTTCGAAACACTGCAGAAGGAAAATACACATTTATGATAAAAGTTCTTCTCTTATCATATGTTATGATGTTCTTGTCTATGACCATTGGATAGATTGCTCCTGGTTGATTAGTGAATTGTGGAAACAGCAATGTGATTGCCTACAGTTTCCAATGCTCCCTACTGTTGAGTTACATGAGACTGCAATACATAGTGAGATTATAGGCTGTCCTTTCTACCAACAAGGCAATTTAACAGGACTTGTGCTAGTGCCCTTCTTCTCTGTGAATTCACTAATGTTTGTTATCATGCACCGTTTGGTCAACACAATGGGCACTATCATTTTAGTGGTTTGATTTTAAAATAAATTTGAAGACTATGAGAAGTTCAAAAGGCATCTTAGCACTTCGGATTGGTTTTGGCAAAATGCCAGAGGTGACAGATCTCAGGCTGGCGATTACGCATTAACTGACCAGCAGCTTTCCCAATGAGTTAACTCATAAGGTTCTGTAGTTAAGATGTTAGTAAGTCAACTCATACAGCTCTGTAGCTTTCAATTCACTGTGACTATAAAATAGAAAGTTGTCCTCCATTGATTGTTACAAGCTGGAAGCTTCATAAAAATGAAATGCAAATTCGCCCCCAGCCATTTGAACTTTGTGAAATGCCGCTTGTTTGTCTTCAGTTGACAAAAGTGAGGTTTGCTGGGAAGCAGCCAACAGAAGAGCAACTTTTAAAAAGTGGGTGTAGGAACAGGCTAGTGAGCTTGGCAGCTGTTTGGAGTAAAGTGCTCGGGAGCAGATAATGGAACACCTAGATAGGAACGGGATGGTTTTAACTGGCTTTTAGGAGAGGGAGTGCTTGCCAAACAAATTTCCTGGAGTTTGGGAAAATGATAGACTTTATTGACTTTGCAGGATTTCAGTAAGGCAACTGACACAGTGCCACATGAACAATTGGTCAAGGTCAGGAGACATGGGATAGGAGGCAAGCTTCTGAGATAGAAACAAAACTGTTTACCCAGCTAGCAATGGAACGTTATGAACATGGCCAAATTGACATGGTAAGGAATCCCAAACAGAACAGCATATTGAGTAGAGCTGGGACCACTGCCGTTTACGGTGTATAAAACAGTTGGAGCTGGACAGAAAGAAAGCTATTTAAACTTGTTGGTGACACAACCTGAAGGGAAATGGAGGGGGTGCAGTGGTGTCCAAACAATTCAAGTATTCAAGATAGATTGGGAAGGTGGCAATTATCATTTAATATTGAAAAATGCGAATAATGTGACTAGGGAAGGAAAAGGACAACCTAAATTAAATGGCTGTAAGGATACAGAACAGGCATCGACTTGCTCCTCACTGGAATGACCTTGTCCACTGTACTGCAGGCAACAAATTGAATTAGGCACAGCAATAGAGCAAAAATCCCAGTGATGATAAATTTATACAAAGCACTGAAATTCAGCACCTGATTAGATTCAATTTAGTTGTCTTATACAGATGGTGGTAACTGAATGAAATGGGTTGCCCAGGAAGGGAGGCAGTGTGAAAATATTTCTGGGAGATTTGGCCAGATACTTGACAGAGAACATCACCAAGATTTCTCTGTTTAAGGACCAGCTGAACAATATCAATCTCTGGCTCCAACTTATTCCAGGTAGCTTAAATGAAATTCTATCATTTAGGTCCCATTATCATCTTGTTTTATGGTCTGCCATCTTCTCTATTGGCATTTAACCTCTCCTGCTTTTTGCCTAATCAGACCTTCCTTTTTCCCTTTTCTCCCTTCTCCTGCCTGTCCCTGCTCATGTTGATTGTTTAAAACCTGTCACACTTCTGATGAAAGATCATAGATTTGAAACGCTAACTTTTTTCCTTTGCCCCACATTCTACCAGGTCTGTTGTGTATTTCCAGCATTTGTTATTAAGCCAGACTGCTGAAACATCTACAGTTCTCTACCCTCCTTGGTTCTTATGAATAATGTTCTAATCAAGTTATCACTCACAAATAGTGCAGCTGCTCAAACAGTGCACTAGGTGTACCCACAATCTTGCGGCTCCCTACTTTCAACTCTTCTCAAGTAAGAAGGTGAAAAAATCCTGCAGACATATCCAGGGAATTAACTCAATTGTTATATCTTTGGTCTTTCAAACAACTAGTCTTATTGGGCCCTCAAGCAATTCACTTCCATATAGAAATGATCCTGATCCTACAATTTCTACTGTTTATAAAAAAAAACCCAGCAGACAAGTAGGAGCACCATCATCTGCAGATCCCCATGAACTCACACGCCATTCAGGCTTGCAAATATATGTATATATTAATATATATACATA
The DNA here is from genome assembly GCF_021869965.1 of Rhincodon typus. Taxonomy (NCBI): domain Eukaryota; kingdom Metazoa; phylum Chordata; class Chondrichthyes; order Orectolobiformes; family Rhincodontidae; genus Rhincodon; species Rhincodon typus. The sequence goes on from NW_025966348.1 coordinate 44,585, forward strand.
TATTAATAATATACATGTTGTTACACATCATAGCTTGATCATCACCAGGTCTAATTTCCGGAACTCCCTAGAGGAGCATCTCCACCAAATGGCCTGCAGTCGTTCAAGGAGATGCCCGAAGCCCCTCCTCAACAGCTACTGTTTAGGAAATTAACATAACCCTTGCACTAACAATTTTGTGAATGAGAAATTAAAGGTTATCTCGTGGCTACTGTCATTTCAGGTTTACATTCCAGCCTAGAAGAAACCTTCTGAGATCTCCAGAGTCTAGACCTCTAACTTCTTCACAGCTGAACTACCATTGCTCCATTTGGTCAACTTAGACAACCACAACCTAATTTATCCAAGTTCCTAATCATTTCTGGTAGAATTACATAGGAACTACAGCACAGAAGCAGGTTTTTCAGCCTAACTGGCTGGCCATTATACTCTACACAAACTTCCTTCCACCTTGCTTTATATGAAGTGTGATACCGTACTAAATCTGAAGCAACACTCAATTCTATGCTCACGTTATTGCTTGTACTTTGATTTACTCTAGCTTCTTCTTGTCCATCCAAATGTGCCTGAGATATCAATATCCCCCGTAATTAAGAAAGCTAGGGATAAGAAATGACTATTTTGCCAATCAAACCTGCGCCCTTTCCATCTTTTGTATGATCGGCTTATTCAACGTGTTTTAAAGTGGAGGTTGACACCCCCCCCACCCCGAGAACTAAAACTGAAACACCCAAAGAGAAGCACTTTGCCCCACAATCTGTAAAAGCAGTGTGAAAAGTGATGTAACCTGCCTTTCAGCAACTTCTAGTGGCTAAATAAAATAAATCCCTGACAGTCACTTTAAAATCAACAAGTAACAATTTATTTATCTAACTCTAATAGTGAACAAATTAACTAACCTATTAACAACAGAATAAACTCCTTCTAACTACTAACCATTCCTGAATGAAGCAAAATTCTAATGGTATGCTGTTCCAATAAATGCAAGTCCCACTTATAGATTTAAAAAAAAGAATTTAGTCTCTCGAAATTACAGCCAGGTTACATGTCTTCCGGGATGTTCTGTGCCTTCTCCATCAATTCTTCTGTCAGGAATGCCTTCTCCGTCGATTCTTCTGTCAGGAATATTAACTAGTTGTGCTATGTGTACCATTGCTATTTAGGTGGTGCTTTCTCTAAGACATAGAGGAGGCTGTGACAGCCAGCAATTCTCACTTGAGAGCTGAGGGCTTTTAGATCTGGCAGAAGGCAATTAGCTCCGGGGCTTTTTCCAACTGCCTCCTCCTTTATGCTTGATGAAATATCAATATTTCTTGCAATTGGATTGGTCCTATGTTGTCAAAACCATCAGATTTAAATTTAATTGGCTTTTTGGTATCTAAGTGCCTGGTTCAAATTGATTGGCTAAATTCAAAAACCTGTTATCTTGATAAAAACTGCTGCTTGGCCTGCTAACTGTACGGCCTTTTGATACAAATATTTCAATTCGGATGCTCTCTGTGTACTTGCAAACTTTCAAGCTGCTGCTCATATATATCCATTTTAAATCTCTAAGCACAGAAAAATCACATGATCTTTTAAAGGGACAACGCAATGCTTTCTCCCCCCCCGGCATTTTACAAACACCAAATTCTAACTTCCTAACTCCCAAGCCAGAAGTACTCTACCCAACCTCGCAACAAAGGACCCCCTCTCTCCAATCTCCCTTCCTAACACAAGCTAACCAAATACATTCCTACCTCAATCTTTTCACTCAGCATTTATTGATACAGGGCCTTATCAAAAGTATTGAGTGACCCAGAACCATTTCCACCATGGGACAGAGATAATCTGTAATTATGTTTCAACTAGGACAATATTCTGATGATAGTCTGAGAGTTTATGATCCAACCCAAACCATGGTGCACACGGTCATCCATAATCTACTAATTTTGGCCAGCTGTTTCATTAGCTCATTCTAACTCTTAACTCTCACTCCTAGAAGTTCCCTGAATGAAAGATTTGATCACATCATCAAACCATCTGGCCTAAAGCTGAACAGGGAGGGAAGTGGTTTCCCCGAGCAAGGATCATGTAGATCATCGGAAGGGAAGTCATTCTGTGGGCCATGAAGTACCTTCTTTTGTGTATTAATACCCACACGTAAAGTAACAAGACAGATAAACTGTTATTGTTAAAATCTCAGACACCATAAGCGGTGCCAAGAAATGGATGAATGGACGTGCTGACAATGAGATATTTGATTTATCTGTTTCCTAGTCAAAGATTGCATTTTCCTTCCCCTGCCTTTCCGCAGAAGGTAGGTAGATTACTTTGAACTTCTCAAAAGTTCAATCTGCTCATGCTCCCTCTACTGCTGAATGCAGAAATGTCCTTTCCTTTCAGCCAGTAATAAAGATCAAATATATGAAAATACCTATTACCCTGTATTAGTATGGCATACATTCTGAAGTTGAATCCACCAGAAGAATGCCTCTGCCACCAACCTGATATCAATCAACACTAATATCCATGTATATTCCTCAATCAATATTTCACAGGGCTGCATTTGTAGGGATTCAGCACCATGATCATCTGTTTTACATGAAAGAACGTGTACATTAAGTTCCCATGTGAATCTAATCTTCTGTGAAGAGTCTCTACAATTTTTTCAGAAGCACTTGGAAAAGGCTGGAGAAGACATGCAACAAAATGGTGACAGTGAATGTGTTTTGCCTCCTTGGTCAATAGAAATAAAATACAGTGAGATTTCTATCTTCCCACACAGATTCTTGATGCTGGAGTACACACCCCAGATTTTATCTTATACCCTATAGCTTCCAACATCTTCATAGGACAGGAGGGTGAAGGCCTTATGAAAGTCAATGAAAGTAAGGCTTTGAATCAGGAAAGTCTCTGCAACGTTATTGGTGTATTAATTATTTTGTTAAGATGCACACATAAAAGGTACTGTTTAATTAAGTGCCTTGTAGGGTCTCAGGTTCTTGTGATAATGTCCCTAACTGTGATCCAAGAGGTTTGGATTCAAGTTCTACCTGCTCCAGAGATGTGCAATAACATTTCTGAATAGGGCAATTAGAAAATATCTCCCTTTTGGAGTCCTGCGCTACAGTGGCAGTATCCCTACCTCTGGGCCAAACGGCTTGGGATTAAGTCCCACCTGCTCCAGAAGATAACGCATCTGAACAGGTTGATTAAAAGATACATGGAGTATTTATAAAGGGAGATTAAGTGTCGTCATTGTAGTGTCACTATCACCCAACTTTCCAGTTAAAATTTTGGCTACTCCTTTAAGCGCTGTCTGATTTAATTTGGCTTAATTTGCTTCATGTACTTTTCTAAAGAGAGACTGCCAGGTAGACCAAGACAGGCAGTATGTGGTGTCCACTGGTACACTAGATGCCTTCCTCGACTGGTGGCTATTTAAGTGACTAAGTTTGCTTTGAGATTTTATCTTTCATTATAGTGCCAAAGCTGTTAATTTGGTTTAATTGGTTTATTTAATACAGTATAAAGAGACACTGCTAAAACATGAAGTGGTGAGCAAGGCACAGGCATATGTAATACCAGTTTCTGTCAATAAAGCTATGACCAAGAGAAATATTCATGTCTAGTTTCATTATTCACAGACTGCCTTGAGATTGAGTTAATATGCTAAACTCATTCAAAACTACAAGCCACCCTACATAGTCCACACACAAGCAAAAGCGAGTACATTCCTTTCTGATACCGCTGTGGGCTTTTGGAGCATTAATTACACTAGGTGACATACTAAGAAGAGGCTAAATCTAAGAATAATGCAGTTTTATTTCTCTTGTTCATTAGGGTGATTACTCCACAAAGTTTTTTTTTTAAAAAATTGCAAGGCGTGACCTGAAACTTTTAAAACCATGCCAGCTATTCTCCATGATACCTCCGTTCTTTAAATTTTTATTCATACCATTATCTTCTTAAGGGCAACACCCAAGAACAGAATAGAGCATCCCCAAGAACTCCCATCCCCTCCCTGGACAACTTTGCCTTTGCCCTTGCCCTGACTATGTTAGCCCAACTGGCCTATAGTCACCAGGCTTAGTGCTATGGCTATTTTTTGAGCTCTAGTTCTGCATTTATCACTTTCCTTTGTTAGTATTTGTCAGTACTTTAGCAGCCCTGAAAAATATTTACCAAAAGTACCACTAACTTTTCCCTTTAATTCCTTGACGGTTCTAGGTTGTATACCACCTAGTCCCGTAACTTTGCAAATATTTAACCATTCTAGTTTCTGATTTCAATGTCTTATGTCCTTTACTCCTGTAACTTCAGAGTGCAATTTGTCCATGGTCTCCTTCTTGAAAACTGCAGTGAAGAATCTATTCAGTATTACTACCCCTATTTTGATGATTTGGAACAGTTTTACCCAATTTATCTTTCAGTTTAGTGGACGCATCTATTTGCCAATACTGTTTCTGCTAACAAAATAATTGCAAAACCCTTTCTGTTAAGAAAAGAAGTCCACAGTAATTGATGATTACGCCTCAATGGAATCTTCCTTATCTTCAAGATTACACTAGATCTTGTTTAACTATGCAGCAAAATTATTAAATAATAGTAGATTAAGGGAGTTATTGCATTTTCTCACTCCACAAGTCAGGCCAGGCAATTAGTTATAATGAGAAGTTATTTTGTGAATAGGTCATAGCTTACCACTGATAGTAGGAACTGCAGATGCTGGAGAATCTGAGACAACAAGGTGCAGAGCTGGATGAACACAGCAGGCCAAGCAGCATCATAGGAGCAAAAAGGCTGACGTTTCGGGCCTAGACCCTTCATCAGAAAATGCCATTCTGATGAAGGGTCTAGGCCCGAAACGTCAGCCTTTTTGCTCCTATGATGCTGCTTGGCCTGCTGTGTTCATCCAGCTCTGCACCTTGTTGTCTCATAGCTTACCACTGTTGGCTGTACCTTCAGCTTCATAGACCTCAAGGTCTGGAATTTCCTTTATAAACTTCTCACTTCTTAAAAGCTTAACACTTTGACCAAGTTTCCTAAACACCCTATGTGGCTCAGGATCCAAATGTATTTGAAACATTCCTGCGAAGCACCCTGTAATATTTCTACATGAAAAGGCACCATTCAAATTTACGTTGTTGCTGGTAATGCGGTGACTGAACTGTAGCCACCAGGTGGCACTATTACTCTATCATATCCTCTAACTTAGAATGATGCAGCAATGTATATTTGCAGTAGAAAGCTAACTATACAATGAAAAATAAAGTCTAATTCTTGAGCCAAAGCTGTGTTAATTACTTCAGTGTTTTTGATTCTTTCATGCCATCTAGAAATTTTCAGCTTATTTTTAATCACAGAATCTCTACAGAGAGGAAAGAAGCCGTTTGGCCCATCAAGTCTGCACTGACCCTCCAAACAGCATCCC
>NW_025966349.1:0-50000 GCF_021869965.1 Rhincodon typus
GAGCTCATCCAAACTCTTGTTTGCACTCTAAAGCGGATTACCCATCCATCCCTTATCTACCAACATTGAACCCGAAACATGTGGCAGTTGGTGTTGCTATCTAATCTTTCCCTCTGCCTCTCCCTACTTGCCAGTCCCTTCAACCCAAGTGCTCTGCATTCCTCTGGCCTCATGCATTTTCTATTTCCTTTAGCCTGTCACTTTGTAGCTTTTATAGACGTGCCATGTTGTTACAATCAAAATAAACCCCACATGTACTTCAAGACTGAAGAGAGGATCTCTGCAAATTCATTCATATTCTGGGTCATAGTTTCAGAGAGCAGCATATGCATTAGATCCATGAAAATTCTGCTAGCTGAACAGGATGTTCCAGCAATTAGACAGACAAGTAAACATCCTTTTCAAAAAAAAAGCTTTTAAAATAACTAAATTACATTGAACTATAATAGAATACTGAATTTAAAAGCTGTTTAAACTAATTAATAGATCAACCAAGCACTATCTGCTCATTTATTCTTTCAATTGTTCCCTTATCTCTGGGCATGGTGCCCCACTTGGAAGATCATTTAATCATGGAGCTGCAACCTCTTCCACCAAGGACAACTGACTTGAATTGTGGAATTATCTACTTTACAAATATCGCAATGCACCTTCCCCCACAATCCCCAAAAGAAAGGGATCTCACCTTGTTTAACTGCAAGTGGGATCTTGAAATCACAGCGATGGTATCTGTGGGGGGATAAAAGTTTTAAATGAATTCCCAGAGTCATTGACTCCATAGAACGGTGATTTTTCACCCCTCCAGCAGTCAGGAGAGTTAAGACCCAAAAAACTGAACTCAATACCTCAGACAATATCAGTTCCACACACGAAATGTCTGAGGTGTTGAAACCACCCATTACATACAGCTGACATTTAGGACAGTCAGAATTCCTATCCCAACCTGTAATGTCAGATGCAGTTCAGAAGAAAAAGAAGTTAACTCTCAAACAAACTGGAGATTGCTCAAAACTAACAAACATTGCCCTGCGATTGCAGCGGAGTTTTAATTTAAATAAACTACACTTCAGTTTTAACAAACATGGGGCAGTGACTGAACAAAAAGACAGACAGTTACAGGCACAGATCTCAGCCAATCTGCAGTAATACTACAAAGTTAATGTGGTATTTTGCCTATCAATTGAAAGTTAAGGCATCAGTATTAGTCCGCTAGAAACTTGTGGCCGCATCAAGCTCAGTTTTACCACTCTTCTCAAGCATACAACAAATGCTGTTGCTCGAGTTGTGCATGTCGACTTGGTATACAAGGCATCTGCACTTTGCTCAGCATCTGTTTAGGCCAATATTTTGCGTACAAGTTGACCTTTCATTTTACAGTTAATAAACACATTTAGGGTTTCATTCTCATTAGGAGTTGACCTCAATTTTTCAGCTCACATACGCGTTTAAGGTTTACTCACGCATAGAATCGAGCAAGCAATGCCAGCCACATTGCCAAGAAAGTGCACGGACATTTAAAACACAAACAGCGGACTATTTGAACAGAAAAGGGTCCTCCTGCACAGGTGGTTCATTTTATGCTCGATGTACAAGTCAACCCAGATTTTGTAACAATTTCATGAAGCTTCACACGTTCACTTCTTTGTTGCAATCCATGGTGCACCTCTCCGACCACGCTGGGATTATTACCCAAGGTAGCCTACATTATTCAAATACTTTGCTCAAGTTACTACATTGGTGGCAAGTTGCTCACCTGTTAAGAGGCATCACACTTGAGCCCACACTAACCTGGTATAATGAACAGAGGTGTACACTTTCTGGCAGGCATTCACTGGACAGCCAGCTAGAGCGAGAACACTGATCAATTTTGACCATTCTCCCACCTTATCTTCATATGGCTGATTTGCCACAGCTTGAGCTGCTGGCCCCAATGAAGAGTTTGGCCCCAGAGTGCATCTATCCACTAGGTCTTGACACAAGTGATACTTGGGAGAGTACTGCCCATGAGGCCCATCATACTGAACAAGGTATATTTTCTACTTGCTTATTACTGAAGTAGCTTAATTTCTTCTTCAATTCAAATGAAGATGCACATGTGTGCCATTAGAAGCAGTGCCAGAATATACTGAAATTGCTCTCAACATTCATTCTGCAGCACTGAAATATACAGGCCCACTTCAATAGCAGGGCAGTCTGGCAGCAACTAACACATTCAGAAAACACTCTTGCAGCAGCTGCAAGCCTTCTGCTGAGTGATCTATAGATGAGATACAGTTCCTTGAGAGTCAGGATGGTTTCTGTACTTCTGTCAAATTGCTGTATTTCAGTCAGGAATCTAGATGTGGAATGTGCCTCAGCTGAACAGTCAGTCAGTGGCAACCCTAGCACGACCTTCACACAAAATCTGACATCCAAATGCTTCCACATCCACACAGACCATCAATTTTTGCCTAGATTGCGAATGCAAATACTTAAAATTACATTGAAGTTTTTTTTCTTACTTAAAAATGACAGTACTGTTTAAAAAAAATATGACAAAATAGAGTTATACAGCACAGAAGGCTAAGTCTAGAAGTCCCACTTGGACATAGGCATACTGCTGCAGTTGACACTCACATATTGAAGTTGTAATGACCTGGGTAGTTCGTGTGAAGGACGAATTTCTTCACTTGATGTGTGGTGGCATCAAACAGGACATCCTGCAGAGGAAAAAAAAGACAGATACAAGTTGTAGAAAGTAAACATTACAAAGCTAACCCAACAAGTGAGACTGCAGATACGCACCACTCCCAGAGTAAAGTAGTTGAAAAAGTAGTCATTGCACTTGGAGGGAACCTGCTTGTGAGGGGATGGAGAGTGGATCTTCATCTGTGGAAACAAAAGCAATCAGTCAATAGGCATAATGTGCATAGATCAATGTTGCATAGGAGCAAGCCTATCACTACACAAGGCCTACAGTAATGTTGGGTAAAACGTACATGGTTTCATAACTAGAATCTCCACAGCCAGTAAGGAGATTTTTGTATTATCAGAGAACGCTGGATATGGGTTCATAGTTCTCAGGCCCTGAATTGAAACTGTACAGAATAGAAAAGTGCTGTCACTGCTTAACAGTCACTAGTATTAGTCAGAAGAAGGAAATTACATGACAGGAAGTGTGCACATACTGCTTGAAAAGCAATTTGCACCAGATGCTACAATTCCTAAGAGCTGTCACAAGTACATTCAGTTTCCGACTTACAGTACAACCCTCAGGGTTTAACTTTCACAAATAGAGCATAAAGGTTGAGCCATGACATATTCAGCATCCACACCTGATCCCCAAGTCACAATTACCTTGTCCTCTGACTTGTAGAAGACTTTATGTGGAGATCCCAGTGCACTCAACACATCCTGGCAAGAATCCCCAAAATACACACAGCGTTCAAACGTATGCATCTTTGTATCTGCCAATACTCCAGGGGCACAACCTGCAACCAGAAAGAGGGGCAGAGGCAGCTTAGAAGCAGTTCAGCACACTAAAGAATTGGGAAACATACTGCAGCTTTCTCTAGAGAGCAAAAGCATTCAAGTTAATACAATACTGGCACCTGGTGACAAAGCAGTTTGCCTCAATGTTTTGCACCATGAAATGTCCATGTTCAGCTTTCAAACAATCCCTACCCTCTTCCCAATGAAGCAGGATCTCAGCTGGATTCAGCAAGTGAAAATTGAATACACTGCAAGGCTACTGTACTAGCCTTAAATAAACACAAGCAGATATTAGGAAAGGGGAAACCTGTCAGCGTTCTCAAACAAAAGACTGTCTGACTTCAAGTGCTGAAGATGGAGAAAGAGTCCTCAATAAATCACCATTCTCTGTAGCTGTGCTACCATGTTAAACAATAATAAATTCTGTAGCAGCCAACAATCTCTCAGTTAAACTCTCAAGATAGCACAATTTAAATTAAATCCTGCATCTACATGGCATTCCATATTTTTAACTAGCATTTTAAGAATTTGTTCTTGCAAATCTGCCCTTTAAGAATCAAGCTAATAAATGCAGACTGAATGAATAAACCAAATTCCTATTTTTACTGCATGGAACTCAAAGATTGTTCACGTTTTGGTCATTGCACTCAGCAGTTCCATGTACCTTTCTGATGCAAACTGCAGATCAGCAGTTTTAGAGATAGCAATAGCTTCATTATTCATAGACTATTAGCTATGACATTTTTTTTTAGAATTTAAGAATCGGAGATGCGAGCTTCTCCAGCTGGGCCAACATTCATTCATTCCCCTCCCCCACCAAATTGTCATTGACATGCTGCTGACTAGCTGCCTTCTTGAATCACTGCAGTCAATTTGGTCTAGGTACGCCCGCAGTACAGTTGAGAAGGCAATTCCAGAATTTTGAACTAGCAGTGAAGGAATGGCAATAAGTTTCCAAGTCAGGGTGGCAAAGCAGCTTGGAGAATAACTTGCAGAAGGCTTTTTTTAAAATCTGCCGCCTTTGTCATTCTAGATGGAAGTGGCCATAGACTTTGGAAACAGCGGTCTAAGCAGACTTAGTGAATTTCTACTTTGTGCTCTAGTTTGTAATTAATCCGTACGGTTGGAGCTCCTCAATGATTTAACAACCACAGCTAAAAGAGACCAAGGTCAGTACCAGTTAATTGAATGCAGTCAGGAGCTGCATTGGGAGGACTGTTGTGAGCCAGCACAGATACAAAAAGGAACAATGGCCTTCTTCTGGGTTGTAACCATTACACAATTTTATTACATAAATTACAATTAGGGGCTATTTAGCTGGCATCCTCACCCAAATATCACCTGTGATTTTGTTATCTCCACAGTCAATCGCTCCATCATTCTCTTGGCCAATCTCATCCTCCGGACTATTCCCAGTCTAATAACAATGATCACACACAGGTGGAAGCTGGCTTTTGTTGTGCATTAGGCTATCAGCAATAAATTGAATTACCACTGCGAGATGCACCTCAAAAAGAGTCAATGGGGCCTCAATTGAAGAGTGGGCAGGCAAGAGACATATGATCAGTCAATTTTTATGAAAACATGATGCTATTGAAAGTAACTAAATAACATTAACTAAATTAATGTCCTGCTTATTGAATTCATCCTGAGACACACCAAAGGAATGAGTCAAATTGAGGTTTTGACAGTTCATAAATTTCAAATAATAGGGCTCTAGTAGAGAGCTACTGCAAGTTTGTGATAAAGATGTTCCAATGGATAGCTTCTGGACCAGCCACAAAAATGTGGTTAGTAGTGTTGGACAGAGTTGAGTATTCTGCAATGACCAACAGCCAGGTAACCCAAAACCGGGCCATCATTTACAAGGCTCAAGTAAGGAGTACAGTGGAATATTCTTCACTTGCTTAAGTAAAGCTCCAATAACGTTCAAAGTTGACACCAAAAAATGAAGCCCATTGATTGTTATTCTATTCACTATGTCATGCATTCATCCCTCCATCACTGGTGCACAGTGGCAGAACTGTGTACCATCTACAAAATGCATTTCAATAACTCACCAAGCCTTTTTCAACAGTACCTCCCAAACCCACAAACACTAACACCAAAAAGAACATGGGTAGCAACACATGGGAACATCTGCAAGCTCCCCTTCAAGCAACACACTATCCAGATTTGAAATATTATTGCTGTCCCTTCACTGTCACTGGGTCAAAATCCTAGAACTTGCCTCTGGCAACGCCCCCATTCCTTATAGCACCGAACGTATCTGCAACATAAAGACTTCAGCTGCTGAATACTCAAATGCTGATCCCATCGATGATATTCATCTTGTGAATAGCTGAGAAGTGTAGGAGAACAGGAAGTACAGTGGCTTTGTTGCAATTATACTTGAGAGAAGATCTCCACTTGGATCCAACTGGTGGACATGCTAATTATTTATTGAAGGAGTGGGCAAAATCCCGAAGGACAGCAAGCACTGCACACCCAATGTACCCAAGCAGGGCCAGAAGCAATTCTAGACACAGACTGTTTAGTTGATAACTAAGCAATGATGTCCATGTTTTATCATGCTACCATGTGGCTAGACCTCTGGGGAGGTAATGTCAGGAAGACATTACCTCTTTTCAACCAACAGATCAAACTCTGCCCTCGTTAGAGGGGGTCAGGATGGAAACGCACAGCAGAAAGGCACAGGCACACCAGGGATAGGAAGTACTTTTGAAGAAAAATTTGTCCCAATTACTCAGTCAAATGTATTCCAGCTTGCAGAAAATGAAAAGCTTTCCTGGTGATGTGGGAGAACTATTCCCATACAGTATCAAGTAGAGGCTGACAGAATAACAACACTACATGAAGTGGCAAAGTGAGCTAACACATCCACTCCAAGGCTCTCAGATAGTTGTCTTACAATTACTGCAGCTCCCATTTAGGATTTACCTACCCATGAAGCGTGTGCTAAATCTAGCTCTTTCCAACCTCCACAAAATATCCAGAAAAATTAAAACTGTAAACATACAGGTCAGCTGCACACAGAACTGTCAAGGTTCAGAAATTGTAGAGTTTCCATTTATGCGTTCTCACTACCTTACCATTGAGAGTTTAAATATTTAATGATAATTAGTTAATAATAATTATTATAGTAACTAATTCCTTTCCCTCATGGTGCTCAAGCTCTAAATCTATTAAGAGGCTAAGTAAGGGAAGCATTCAGAGACGTAAAATATTAAGACAATATACAGATGGGAAAATTTGCATTCTCTCAACATTTGCTTTGCAGTAAGAGAAGCCATTAAGTACTTAAGGAAGAGTATCAAGAATGATAAATTATTTGGAATACTCTGAACCAGGGTATTGGAGCAAAAAAAAAAAACAGTTGTGTCCTCTATATAGCAGGGAGTGTGTCACAGTATTAAACAGATGACTGCTGATTGTGAAGAAAGAAAAACATCAACTCTTATTGCACACTCCCATAGCACAGGTACTACACATGGGAGTCAAGCACAGAATATACACAGTCCAAGCCCGATCCCACTGGTCAAGGACACAGGATATATCCCCCATGTTACCCTCACAGCTAACTCAAATGTAGTTAGAGTCAGAGTACAGCACGGGAACAGATCCTTCAGTCCAACTTGTCCATGATGACCAGATAACCTAAATAAATCTAGTCCCATTTGCCAGCATTTGGCCCATATCTCTTTAAACCCTTTCTAATGATATATCCATCCAGATGCCTTTTAAATGCTGCAGTTGTACCAGCCTCCACCACTTTCTCTGGCAGCTCATTCCACAGATGCACTACCCCCTGCATGGAAAAGTTGTCCCTTAGATTTCTTTAAAATCTTTCCTCTCTAACCTTAATTCTATGCCACCTAGTTTCGGACACCCCCATCCACTGGGAAAGACCTTGTCTTTTCACCCTATCCATGTGCCTTATGATTTTATAAACTTCTATAAGGTCACCCCTCAGCCTGACACGCGGGGAAAATAGCCCCAGCCTATTCAGCCTTTCCCTACAGTTCAAAACCTCCAACCCTGGCAACATCCTGGAAAATCTTTTCTGAACCCGTTCAAGTTTCACAACATCCTTCCTACAGCAGGGCAACCAGAATTGTTCTTAGTATTGAAAAAGTGGCCTAATTAATGTCCTGTACAGCTGCAACATTACCTCCCAACTCCTATACTCAATGCACTAACCAATAAAGGCAAGCATACCAAATGCCTTCCTCACTAGCCTATCTACCTGCGACTCCACTTTCAAGGAACTATGAACCTGCACTCCAAGGTCTTTTTGTTCAGCAACACTCTCCAGGATCTTACCATTAAGTATACAAGTCCTGCCCTGATTTGCCTTTCCAAAATGCAGCACCTCCCATTTATCTATCTAAATTAAACTCCATCTGCCACTCCTCATCTGACCAAGATCTCTTTGTTCTCTGAGGTAGCCTTCTTTACTACCCACTACACCACCTATTTTGTCATCTGCAAACATACTAACCATATTTCCTACATTCACATCCAAATTATTCATATAAATGTCAAGAAGCAATGGACTCACCATCGATCCTTGTGGCACAACACTGGTCACAGGCCTCCAGCCTGAAAAGCAACCCCCCACCATCACCCTCTGTCTACCTTTGAGCCAGTTCTATATCCAAATGGCTACTTCTCCTTGTATTCCATGTGATCTAACCTTGCCAAGCAGTCTACCATGAGGAGCCTTGTCAAACACTTTACGGAACCACAGCTCTGCCCTCTATCCCCTTTGTAACTTCAAACAACTCAAGTTAGTGAGACACTATTTCTCATGCACAAAGTTACACTGACTATCCCTAATCAGTCCTTGCCTTTCCAAATACATAAATCCTGTCCCTCAGTAATCGCTCCAACAACATACCCATCACCAACATCAGGCTCACTGGTCTATAGCTCCCTGGCGTTTTCCTTACCACCTTTCTTAAATAGTGGTACCATGTTAGCCAACCTCCAGTCTTCCAGCACCTACCTGTGACTATCGATGACACAAATATTTCAGGAAGAGGCCCAGCAATCACTTCCCTAGCTTCCCAGAGTTCCAGGGTACACTGGGTCAGTTCCCAAGGATTTATCCACCTTTATGCATTTTAAAGCATCCAACACCACCTCCTCTGTAATATGGACATTTAAGATGTTGCTATTTATACTCCATGTTGTATGTCTTCCATAATCCTGCTTCATAGTAAACACTAATGCAAAATACTCATTTAGTATCTCCCCATCTCAAATTCCACACGTAGGCAATCTTGCTGTTTAAGGGGTCCTATTCTCCTCCCAGTTACCCTTTTGTCCTAACTGTATTTGTAGAATCCCTTTGGATTCTCCTTAACCCTATTTGCCATGTCCCCTTTTTGCCCTCCTGATTTCCCTGGAGTGTACCACTACTGTTGTTATACTCTTCTAGGGATTCACTTGATCTCTGCTGTCTATGCCTGGCATGCTTCCTTTTTCTTGATCAAAAGCTCAATTTATCTAGTCATCTAGCATTCCCTACACTTCACAGCCTTGCCCTTCACCCCAACAAGAACATACTGTCTCTGGATTCTCATTATCTCATTTTTGAAGACTTCCCATTTTCTAGCTGTCCCTTTACCCGAGACCATCCGCCACCACCATACCTCGCCAACACCCCCCCACCAACCCCCTCACACAAGTCAACTTTTGAAAGTTCTTGCTTACATATGGAAACTTCCTGACTCGCAGTGTTTGACTTTACAAAACATGGTTAGTTTAACCACTGAGCATTCTTCAAAATGAAAAATTCAACAAATATTATATTGTTTGCCCTTCAGACAACGCTACAAAGATCATTAAACCTACATTTCTAGTCGTACAAATACTTTGATCTTTATCTTAAAATAGAGATTCATACTTGCGTATTGCTCCACTTGTAACACGAGACTTTCTTGCCTCACTGATCCAAAGTAGTTGTACCTTCTGCTCGAGTTGGAAGGAACAGGCTACTTAACCATAGGAATCATCATAACCAAACTAAATCTTATCGACATACATTGTTCACATGCAGTTTGCAGTCACCAGAATTGTTGAAGATTGAGAAATATAAAATTTTCCTCTTCTAAACCAGTGACAGATCATTTGTGGTACCTCCAGGATAGAGGTTAACCGACTGAGCACAGACTGGGAAATAATCATCCCTAGTTTAAATGCTACAGAATAGGTCTCAGCTAGGCATACATTTAATCACCTTAACCAGCAGGGGGAGGTGGAGCACCATTCCAGTAGAGATTCAAAAATACGTTGCTCTAACTTTGGTGAAGAACTCCCTGCTGGTTTGAAGTCACTCAGAACTACGAAGCCGCCTACCTGGCATTCCTTCATACCAATAAAGCTCAGGGGTGGCCCTTATGGCTTCATGCAGAATGGAACAGTATGAGAAAGCACACATCACCATTCTGGAAAGACAAACTGCTTTGTTCCTGTGAGAGTTCAGTCTGAAAAGCATCGCAGCTACAACTTGTATTTATCAAAATCTGACCTCAGCAAGGTGATTTAAAATGCAAAACTCACGAAGCCCAAGGACTCAATCTATAAATGGTGTATATTGACATAGATTAAAACATACTTTAGTGAAATCTTAACTCACATTTTCACAACTATGCAAGTAGGGGTTTCCAATTTTTAAGATTACAAAGCATTAAGCTCAGTTAGACACAGTGTAAATATTTCTGAGCCATGACGATCAGAAAGATACACCCTAAAAGCAGTCAAAAAGCCAGATATTGAATGAGTTTGCAACATTTTAAACTCAAACTATTTTAAGAAGCAAATGCCACTTACAGCACAAGCTAAGCAATCACCTGCAGATTTAAAAAAAAACCGCCATTGTACACGACGTAGGAAGGTTTGCTGAAGAGATCTCCCTGCTCTGCTTTAAAGAAACTGGCATTCTCAAAACCCCTCAATTACCAGAGCAGAGAGATAACAGTCTCAATATGAGGCTTACTGAAACATTTGCTGAGACTCAGAGTTCAACATAGAGGCCTGAACTCAAAGTTCTGACTCAGAACCAGGATTGCCAACTGAGCCAAGCTTATGTCAAAAGTCATGCAAGATAACACACTGCTGGTAGTATTCACAGAAGAAAAAGTATGTGTTTATCAGGCTGACCTCATTAAATAATGCTTGAAAGATTCACCTCAGCCAATGACAAGCACTGGACACCAGCAGGGTGCGCATGCCATCACCTGGAGTGGCTCCTATTGTTTTACAGCAACAGGATAAATTTCCTGGCTTTCTTCCACACCACAACTGAAGAGCTACATATAAAAGTGTACCCAGGAGTTCACTAAACAGAATGAATGAACCATTACTTTAGGACTCTTATTAAGTGGGTCAGATTTCCTCTTCCTCCATCAATACCAATGATTTTTGTTTTACCTGCTGTCAGTAGTCGCAGACGGAGGCCCAGGGGTCCCATGAAATCGCTTAATACTTCAACAGTTTCTGCATACACGTTACCATAGAAACAACTCAGTGGCATCATAGGAGCTCTATAAAAGCCAGATTATTGCACTTAGTAAATGTAATTTGAAAAAAATCCCACTGAAATATACTACCTTCAGAGCCTCAGACTTGTTGTATAATTTCAGTATTGTGTTTTTACAAAGTACTACTGTCTGGATAACATGTTGGAGTGAATATTAAACTCGAGAATGAGAATACTTTGTTGTGTAGCATAACTTTAATTAGACTTTAATATTTTACAGAACAATACTCATGCACATACACAGCAAGCAAGTGCCATTGACTAACCAAGCCTAAGCTTTAACAACCCCCGCCCCCCCCACCATAACAAGGCTTTGGGTAGTCATAAAATACATCACAAAGGTGCTGCCCATTAAAGGGGCACTGTTGCCAAACACATTCCAGGTTTCTCATGCAAGGCCAATATAGAAATTACCAGAAAAGTGCAGCTTTAGGCATTTGTTTTGAAATTGCCATAATGTTGATATTCAGTGTTCAGTTCACTAATTTTCTGCTTCATTAAAATTAACGTACAGCACAGATTTTTGTACATTGGAAAGATGTGTTGCACAATGGGAATATGACACGAGGCAACAAACAATTGGGGAAATCACAGGATATTCATCTCTTGGACAGTCTACTTACTTTGTATCTTGTAGACTGTTTGCAGTGTATATATACATGCGTTTCACGGTAGCACCATGGGGAATCTGCAGGGAAGCCAGGCCATGGGCAAATTTGGGCTGTGTAAACACAAATTCGTCAAACATTTGTTTTATTAAAATCAGCAAGAGCTAATGACCAAAAGGGAAATAAAAGAAAAAAAAAAGAAAAAAGTCCTGATCCCACTAGCCAAGCAATAAGCCTATAACTCCCTGGTTACATCCAACTCGCTCCTTCCACCAAATCTACAGCTTTCATCATTCTCAGTCCTCAAAGCCTCCAGTAGTCCCCATGCAGATCTTTAACATGGATCTTCAGGATTGCCTCTCCACTGTTATAAAATCTAAAGTAGGTTGTGCTTATTATCCCGACACTTTGCATGCATCCTGCCTCACTATCTGTCCCTCTGCCCTCACCTCTTCCTTTTGCACACCTTGAATCTATTGTGCCTCAATCTCAGCCCCGGGACAACTCAATTTCCCATTCCCTTCATGTCCTGCCCAGTTTAGTCACTGTGGGACTTCTCTTCTTTGCAGGAAGCACTTATTTTCTTGGTGAAAAACAAAGGTAAAAGTGGCACTGACCCATAACCCCACATATTCACGACTTCTGCATTAATCAGGTTCTTCCAGGAATTCTCCCAAGGGAGTGGTTGGCACAATATTGGAACTACAACTAGGAGAGGTATTGAACCTAGAAGACAATGAGGTGAAAGATTATCACTTCCCTTTGGTTCAACTCACTGCACTTGCCAATGCAGGTCCACAGCAGCATGTCTCACCGCTTCTACCTCATGTTTCATACCCGAGAGAGACACACAGCAGACTGGCGGAAGGACCTAACTGGGGAGGAGTGGTTAAAAACAAAGTGGGACCAGAATTCACCGTCTTTGGCTGAGCAGCTATATTTCCCACTCGATTAGATTCTGCAATGGAAGTAGTACAGGCCAGGAAAATTTTTAGGTCCACTGAAAAATGACCTAAACTTCAGCTTAGGAAGAGGATAGAGGAATAACAGAAAACTGACTTGGCCAGATGCGCTGAGTGCGTTTTTAAACAACACAGAGGGGGACCTTTTGGCCCATCATGTCCACAGTGGTCAAACATCCATGTACTCTAATCCCATTATCCAGCACTTGACCCATTGTTATTTCCGATGGCATTTCAAATGCTCATCTAAATAGTTCTTAAACGTCTTTAGGATACCCACCTTGACTTTGCTTTTAGGCAGTGAATTACACATACTTTTAATGTTCTGGGGAAAAACATTTCTCAAATCTCCTGTTCCTTACCCTAAATCAATGCCACTGTTATCAACGCCTCTAAAACCACTCTACTAAAGGGAAATGTTCCTCCCTATCTACCTTGTCTGTGCCCCTCAGAACTTTGTACATCCCAGATTCCCCTCAGCCAGCTCTGCTTTAAGAGAAACAGCACCAGCCTATCCAGCCTCTCTTCATAACTGAATCACCCTAGTCCAGATAACATCCTAGTGAAACAAAAACAGAAAGCTGTTGGAGAAACTCCAAGTCTGGCAGCACCTGTGGAGAGAAAGCAGAGTTAACGTTTCGGATCCATTCTTCGGAACTTCTGCATCGTAACATATATAGCACCATTATAACCTCCTTACACTTGTATTCAATGCCTTGACTAATAAAGTCAAATATCCCTATGCCTTACTAACCTTACCTTCGTGCCCTGCTACCTTCAAGTATCTATGAGCATGCACACCAAGGCCTCTTGATCCTCTGCACTTCCTAGGGTCCTTCTGTTTATTGTTTGCACCCCAAAATGCATCACCTCAATTTTCAGGATTGAATTCATTTGCTACTGTTCAATCCATCTGACCAACCCAACAATATCACCCCGAAATGTTACCTCCTCACTGCTTGCCATACCAATGTTCATGTAAACTGCAAACGTACTGATCATACCTCCTGCATTCAGGTCCAAATCATTAGTGTACACAACAAACTGCAAAAAGAGTCAACACCGAACTTTGTGGTACACCTCAGGACACAGGATTCCAGTCACAGAAACATCCTTCAAACATGACCTTCCGCTTCCTACCACTAAGCCAATTTTGGATCAAGACTGCTAAACTGGTTTTAGCTTCTTAACCAGTCTATCTTGTGAGACCTTGTCAAAAGACTTAAAATTCATGCAGACTACATCAATTGCAATATCTTCAGCTACACACCTAGTCACCGGTTGGAAAAATCAAATCAAACTTGTTAGACATAATTCTCCCCTGCCATGCTGACTAGCTTGATTAATCTTTGCCTCTCCAAGGGGAGGTTAATTCTGTTTCTCAATTTTATCCAAAAGTTTCCCCATCACAGATGTTAAATTCATTGGCCTATATTTGTCTGTTTTATCCTTATCACCCTTATTGACTAATACTACCATATTAGCAGTGCTCCAACTCTCTGGCACCTCTCCTGTGGCCAGTGAGGATTTGAAAAAATAAATGTCCAGGCCTCTGCATTCTCCTCCCAACAGCAGCCTGGCATACATCTCATCTGGGAGTACCATTTTAATCCTGAATAGGCCCTACTCTTTTATTGGTAATTCTCTTATCCCAGCACATTTATAAAACCCCTTTAAGATGTCCTTGATGTTGCCTGCCAGTGTTTTCTCATGTCCCCCTAGTTTTTTTTTGACCAAAAAGAATTCTCATCCTCTGTGTCTCTCATCCCCAAACAGCTATCCTTCCAGATAACGAGTGATGACAGGCTTGTAGGTTGATAGTGCTTTACAGCCAGCTTTATCCAAAATCCTTAACTGATGCTCATAGCAAGAATCAATTGATAGCGATACAAGGTAGAAAACTTGACTAATCTTCTAATTCATGTAGAGAATTTTCAGTCTTGGCAGCTCCATAATGTAAATTTAATCCAAAACTCATGATCAAGTTTAGAGTTTCCTGGTTGGTGCCAGTTCCCAAACTGGGCTGTGCTTTTACCAACTAAGCCATCATTGGTGGGAGTGGTGGGGACTTGTGGATTTGATCAGAAGAAAGCAATGATACAATCCAAACAACAGACAACTTCAGCCCAAGTTGGAGCAAAGTTGTAACTCTCCTCAAGGTAAAAGACACTTTGGAGCTGGTCTCCTCACCTCAAATTTTGGAGCTTCTTTCCAGGAGTCCAGTTGAAAGGAAAAGGAAAGCCCTCGGAAATTGAGATGAAAAAGTTGTTCAGCTGCATTGTACACTAGAATGGAGGGTAAAGGGATCATGACAAATCGTTAAAAATTAGTGAACTTCATCAAGTAAACAAACTATAAAGCATCTTCTTAGAACCCTCCCACCATTGCTGTACATACAAAATCAAATTTACCTTAAGTCAACTCACTTAATTCAGGCTTAAAATTTATAATATAATATTTTTATTCAACTTTCTGTAAACACACAGATCTCACTTACCTCCAGGGTGGGTTGCTCCAAATGACTGGTCAATCTGCTCTATGGTTGGAGCTATAGCCTGAGAGTTGAAGTGTACACCACTGCAGTGGAATAAAGAATAAATCAAAGATTTAAAAAACAATACAGATTGGAGACTAACCCAGGAGGGGGAAAAACAGGTTATAATGTCTTTGTCTTCCCCATCTCCTCCACAATAAAGTCAAGCAAGTGGTCTATTATAGTTGGAAATCATGCACAATGGCAGACCGACAGCAGAAATGCTTGATTTGTTTGTAGTTTGCTACAAACTGAATACATAAAGGGACAACACTTCACTGTTCCTCCCAGTGATATGGTCATTCTTTCCACACCCTCCCCATTGCTCGACACCACACAGTTTGAGTGAGGTTCCCTGTGAAGGGGCAAAGTACAGTATTGGAACCCAAACCCTCGCTTTCTTCCAGTGCTTCTGCTCTACAGAGTTTAAAAGTTCACCCCAAAGATATGGTTGAACTTCAGTACTTACATGTGCCCCAATATTTGTGAAAGCTTGAAAGGGAAGTGTTATGATGCCCTTAGAATCAAATGCCCTGCACCACTCCTACACCAGTGCTTCCAATAACTCTTGTTTAATGATTTGAAGCAAGATTTTGGAGGTGTTTCCCCTTCCAGATCCAGATGCAATTCGATCAATTACACCAAACATGAAGGGAGAGTTTTGATGGAGATTAGTGAGCACCAATCAAGGTCAGTCCTGGTGGTTTATGTATCCAATGGATAAATTGTAGGGTAGAAACTTCACTCAGGAGGCCAGTCAAAGAATTCCAAAAGAACACAAAACAACCTTGTGTGGTCCTGATCAGCTGCCATGAAGCTGGCTCTCAAATCAGTTTCACAATTGCCACTGAGCACTGTACAATCAGATGGATTGAAAATTAAGTTAGTAAACTGCATTTGTGGGCTGAATGGACCATACATTCAAGATCTGAAAAACTGTTTGAGAAATTGAGACTTTTATTAACTTGAAAACAAGTGGCCTTATGATGAAAACCAATTGAAAGTTATACACACATTACCACAGCTTCTTTTAGAAACAATATACCTTTTTAACATCACATATGATGGTTTATGGAGAGTACAGCGATCCCCAATTATATATGCAGTTTCAGAAAATGCATTGTCTCAATATATTATATTATATTATGTTATATAATGAGCCATGGTGAAGGTGGAGAGGAGAGAAGGGGGAGAAAGGGGGAGAGAAGGGGAAGGAGGGCATAGGTTTAAGCTGAAAAGGGAAGATTTAAAAAAGCCTGAGGAGCAACTTTTTTTGGTGGGTGTATGTAATGAACTGCCAGAGGAAGTGGTGGAGGCAGGTACAATTACAACATTTGAAAGGCATTTTGATAGATACATGAATAAGAAATGTTTAGAGGGATATGGGCCAAATGCAGGCAAATGGGACTAGTTCAGTTTAAGAAACCTGGTTGATGCAGATGGGTTGGACCGAAGAGTCCATTTTCATGCTGTATGACTCTATGGCAAAGTGTTCCAAGGGATTGAAGGGATACTGGAACAGTAGCACATGATGGATCAGCTACAATCTTGATTGAAGAAGAAGCAGGCTCAAAGTAACAAACGGCCTTCTCCAGCTCTTATTTCTCTTGTTTTACAACATTCATTCATACATATAATGGGTGCTTATGATATTTGAAATGGTAGAGAAAGAGATTGCGACCTCTGAATCAGTCACGAAGGCACATAACGTAGTCACTGAGTTCAGCAAATCCATATCAGCTCTACAGGGGAATTCAGTCAACCTCATTCTATCCCATGCAAGTTCAATTCCTTCAAATTTCTAGACAGTATCTTTTTGAAGTCATGGTGTCCAGTTGCATAACCCACCCTTGCACCTGCAAATTCTCATTATCACTTTCCTGTTTAGAAAAAAGTACTTCATATCACAGGCCCCAACCCATTCCACTAAAACTTGCCCAAAGACTTAAACCAGAGGTCCACTGTCCTTGTACCATTAGTTAGTACAAACAGCTTTATTCCCTACTTTATCTAAACCCAGCTTCTCAACCTAATCTTGTTACTGAAATCACTTACCACTGGAACTATTCTAGTAAATCTCCTCTCCACCCTCAAGGATATCACATCCTTCCAAGTGTGGTCACCAGATTTAGTCTGATCAAAGCTTTATAAAAGGTTCAGAACAACTTATTGAATGTCTCAAATCCAAAGCGTAATTATAAGTCCTGAAATAACTCCTCACGTAAACAAACAACAGTGTGGTTCCCTAAACATTTAATGTTTCATCTTTCATCCATAATTAGCTGTAGCCCTTGTGGGCCATAGACATTCCCTTCTGTTCTCCGCAATTTTTGATGTCACTGTCATTCCTCCCTCCATCCACCGATCCAATCCTTCTCTAATGAGTTGTGTTCTTGTCTGGATGTTTTAACTTCTATTGCCACCTACGTTAGAATCACCCAGCCCTTTCTAGTAGTTGTATTTTCTCAATATCCACAAGACAAATTTTCATCTTCCCACTTAAAACTCTATAAACTTTTCCCTCAATTGACAGTGGACATACACTGAAATACTTTCCTATGGCAGTGATATGCAAATACTAATTACAAAGTAGAAGTAAGGCATCTTTGTTGCAATATCCTTGTTTCTTTACTGTGACAAGTGCTGGTAAATTGCCAAAATAAATATTCTGTGTGGATGGCTAAGAATAAATTGTAATGAAGAGAGTAGTTTTATTGGCCGATAAAACTATGCTAACATGGCTGTATTGCCAAAGTGCAAATTCTTCAAAAGAGATCTTACTTTTAGCTGCATCATAGTTGGAGGACAGGAGACTCTGAAGCATCCTGAACTTTCTTCACAAAATCACTTGGTGGAAACGTCTGAGCAGCATCCACCAGAGCCTACCCTACTGACCCCAACTGCCAAAAGTGCAGGAAAATACAGCGAAAGGATACGAATATCAAAAATGTTCAATCTAGCAATTGAGATTGCCAAAAATCTTCAAGAAACTGGGGAAAGATAACCCTCAGATGAATTCTAATGCTTGGATGTTTGTTTTAAGTCAATGTTCTGATATGTCATTTGAGAGAGAGTTTCTTAAAAAAACCAGACCCACTAAGATTTGGAAAGCCAGGGGCATATGGGACAGGCAAGTGCTGTAAGCCAGAAAAAAAAAAAATGCATGTCCAAGTCCTGCTCCACTGAGTTGAAATCCAAATCTCACCTTCACTGGTCTAGAATGAATCAGCTGGAATGTTTTATAGCAGAGGGGAAAAAAACTCAGCAATTTAAAATAAAGCTTTTTAGTACACGATTAATGAAGATTGAGGAGAAGGGAGCTTAATTGAGATGAACATGACGTGTTGCATTTTGGTAGGGCAAATTAGGGCAGGACGTATACAAATAATGATAGGGCACTGGAGAGCATTGCCTAACAAAAAGAGACTTAAGTGTGCAGGTGTAGAGTTCCATGAAAGCGGAGGCACAGGTAAGCAGGATGGTGAAGATGGCATCTGGTCTGCTTGCCTTCAATCGGTCAGTGAATTGAGTATAGGAGTTAGGATGTCATGTTGTAGCTGTTCAGGACATTGGGGATGCCACTTTTGGAATACTGCTTTCAATTCTGGTCTCCCTGCTATAGGAAAGATTTAGAAACTTGAAAGGGTTCGGACAAGTTTAGCAAAGATGTGGTCAGGATTGGAGGGTTTGCGTTATAGGGATATGCTAAGTAGGTTGGGGTATTTTCCCTTGAGCATAGGAGGCTGAAGGGTGACCTTAGAGGTTTATAAAATCACAAGCAGCATGGATAGTGTAAAAAGTCAAGGTCTTTATTCCCCAGAATAGGAGTCCAAAACTAGAGGGACTGTGTATAAAGGCAAGGGGCAGCTTTTTCATGCAGAGGGTTGTGCGTGCATGGAATGAGCTGCCAGAGGTGGAGGAGACAGGTATATTTACAATATTTAAAAGGCATTTGGATGGGTACATGAATAGGAAGAGTTTAGAGGGACATGACCAAACGCTAGCAGATGGGAATAGATCAGTTTAGGATATTGAGTCAGCATGGACAAGTTGGACCAAAAAGGTCTGTTTCAGTGTTGTATAACTTTACGGCTATGAACTCCTAAATTAGATCATATCTGATGAAAGAATGATACTGTGTTGTCTGTGTACACAAGGAATAATTACAGTAACTTTATAGGTCTTCCATTTCAAACGGTCACAAGCACCAACTTACTTTTCAAAAGGCACACACTACGGTACTAGCATTGCAAGTCTAACTCCAAAATCTGCAGAGTCTGCAGCAATGAAAGAGTAATTTGATTATTGCATCAAAAGCTGGTGTCGTGGGCTTTAATTGGAATCCAAAGTCTGTTTCTCAAACTGTTAAACTTCAGACATGGTTTGAATGACCAGTTCTGGGAATTTTTTTTATTCATTTGTGGGATGTGGGCATTGCTGGCTGGCCAGCATTTCTTGCCCATCTCTAGCTGCCCTTGAGAAGGTGGTGGTGAGCTGCCTTCTTGAACTGCTGCAGTCCTCCTGCGGTGGGTTGACCCACAATGCTATTAGGGATGGAATTCCAGGGTTTTGACTCAGCAACAGTGAAGGAACGGTGATACATTTCCAAGTTAGGATGGTGAGTGACTTGGAGGAAAACTTGGAGGTGGTGGTGTTCCCACATGTCTGATGCCCCTGTCCTTCGAGATGGAAGTGGTCGTGGGTTTGGAAGGTGCTGTCTGAGGATCTTTGGTGGATTTCTGCAGTGCATCTTGTAGATAGTACACACTGCTGCTACTGAGCGTCGGTGGAGGAGGGAATGAATGCTTGTGGATGTAGTGCCAATCAAGCGGGCTGCCTTTTCCTGGATGGTGTCAAGCTTCTGGTGTTGTTGGGGCTGCACTCATCCAGGCAAGTGGGGAGTATTCCATCACACTCCGGACTGGTGCCTTGTAGATGGTGGACAGGCTTTGAGAAGTCAGGAAGTGAGTTACTCGCCGCAGTATTCCCAGATTTTGGCCTGCTCTTGTAGCCACTGTGTTAATGTGGGGGGGTCAAGTTGAGTTTTTGGTCAATGATAAACCCAGGATGTTGATAGTGGGGGATTCAGTGATGGTAATACCATTGAATGTCAAGGGGGAGTGGTTAGATTCTCTCTTATTGGTGATGGTCATAGCCTGGCATTTGTGTAGCATGAACGACACTTGCCACCACTTTGTGAAGGAAGTTGGATTTGAGCTTTGGTCTCTTCCTGTGCTCAACTTGCTAAGTTTCTGTTTGGTCAAAGTATAAACCTTGCTTTGCCCTTATAAGTTACCATGGTGTTCCATCATTAAAGCTAAGTGCAAAAAGTCTAGATATAGTTCTGATTTACCAGCGGGGGGGGGGGGGGGGGGGGGGGGGGGGAAGGGGCAAGCAAGAAAACAATTCAATTACATTACCTTTAAAAAGGTTTAGGAACAAAAAGATAAATGTGAATATAGCATGTGGTCTTTTGGGGTTATTCTGCCAGAAAATTCTCAGTTACATTTTTCAAAAGCATTGGCAAAATTACTTTCATTGGTCTATAGATAGGATTCTAGCAAAATTGTCACGAGGGAAACAGTAAAAATACTCACCAGTATTTCAATTTAACTTTACTCAAGTCATAAACTTCAATGACCTAAACGGGTGGGAAATAAAAAAAAGATCAGTTTTACTATTGTCTCACATATCCCATTAGATTTGGAGAGCGAGATCCCTCTCTGGTGGCACTCCACGTACATTGCAATTCTGTGTTGTTTAGACTCCTCCCTACCACCCTGTTGTAAATAATAGGGCACGGAAAACAAATGAGTTGTGTTGTATGTTTAAGTAGCTGCCATGAATCCTGGAGTGATCAACGCAAAAATTAGATGAACATGTACCTTGTTGAAGAACTTTTTAAAAAAAAAAAAAAAGCCACTCTCCATCAAAGGTGTTTGAGTAACTGGAAAATGCCCCAAGCTTTACCACCTTCCAACTTCATTGAGGAATGTTAGCACCGGTACCCACAACTTAGGGAGAGATAGAGAATCACATTTGGTGACAGTGCAGAAATTCACCAAAAGGAAGCTACTTACCATGTCAGGTGAGAAAGAAAAAAAGCATAAAAGGTAGGAGTATCACATCACTGAAGTTGAATGCCTTTAAATAATGCTGCTGGGAAAGAAAGGCTCAAAACGATTTCGCTGTATATTTTAAGAAGTTTCCAAAGTGTCATACATACTTGGCTTTCTGTCATAAACTTATGATTTTGTTAGAAGTACATTAACAGTCTTGTGTGACTATATTCAGTAACTAACCACAGTAACCAAAGTGCAAAAATTAAACTTAGTCTGTTAAGTCAACTTCTAGTCTGGGATCTAACTCACGCAGATTTGATCATAAGGCATATCAAATTGTGAAAAATAATTTTAAAATAGCTCTTCAACTTTTTTCACTCAGTGATGAATGTGGGGATGGGGGAGGTGACAGGCTGTGGGTAGGTAGCAGAAAAATTAATATTAAAGCAGAATTGTTATTAAAATGAGAGAATTAACTATCAAACAAACTGATGGATAAAATAGTCTTTAATCTGGTTTGGAGTTGATCATCCTGATGTCTTTGTCAGGAAATCTCTGCAGGTGTCAGCGTAATTGGTCTATTAATACCAGGGCACTGAGAAGTCTCAATTTAAGTTAAAGAACCATGATTTAGTGTTGTGCTTCTCATACTTGTAGCCAGTTATGCCAATTTGTGTATACTTTATCCAAACACACGTTAAAAAAGACAAGCATAATAATCCATTGCTTTTCATGGCTCAATCCTGCAATACTGCACACACCCTCTATTGTACTTAACTGTTTACTGATACCACTGCCATTAATAGCTATGAAATTAACTAACAAGGAATAGCCTGATCACATCTTCAGGATGGCCAAACACAGCCACGGATTGTGTAAGGACCGCTGTCTTTTTATTTTGGTGTTTTTAGAAAGTGGACTGAAATGAAATTACTGGTCACATGTACTGAGGTAAAAATGTTGTCTTACATGCTTTACAGGCAGATCATACTTTACGAGTGCATCAGGGTAATAGAAGAGAGCAGGATACAATATTATAGCTAAAGAGGTTGCAGAGAGAGAAAAATCAATATTAACATTAAAGATCCATTTAAAAGTCTGATAATAGCAGGGAAGAAGTGGTTCTTGAATCTGTTTGTACATGTATACAAACTTTTATATCTTCTGCTCATAGAAGAGGGTGGAAGAGAGTATAACCGCGTTGGGGGAGGTGGCGGGGGGCGGGGGGTGGTGTCTTTGATTATTTTGGTTGTTTTCCCAAATGCAGCAGGAAGTATAGAATGAAGACAATGGATGGAAGGATGGTGTGCATGTTGAACTGGATTGTATGCAACTCCTTTGGTCTTGGGAAAATAAATTGTCATACCACAGTGTAATGCATCCAGGTAAGATGCTTTCTATGGTGCATCTATAAAAATTTCTACAAGCCTTTATGGACAAGTCAAATTTCCTTGGCCGTTAAAGGGAAGTAGAGGCATTGCTGTGCTTTCTTGACCGAAGTGTCAAAGTGGGTGAACCAGGACAGATTGTTGGTGATTGTCACTCCCAGGGACTTTATGCTCTTGACCACTGCCACCTCAGCACCATTGACACAGACAGGGGCCTGCCCTCCACTTTGCTTCCTGAAGTCAATAACCAGCTCCTTTGCATTGTTGACGTTGGAGAGATTGCCGTCTTTACATCATGCTGTCGAGCACTCCATTTTGTCGTCGTTTGAGATCCGGCCTACAATGGTGGTGTCACCAGCAAACTTGCAAATGCCACTGGTGCAGAATTTGGCCACATAGTCGTGTGTATAAGGAGTATAGTAGGGGACCAAGTACACAGCCTTGCAGGGCACCGATGTTGAGGATTATCACAGAGGTGGTGTTGTCACCTATCCTTACTGACTGCGGTCTGTTGGTCACCAAGTCCGAGAATCCAGTCAGAGGGCGTAGCAGACACCTAGGCCCCTGACACAAAAACAAAGTTGCTCAAAAAGCTCAGCAGGTCGGGCAGCATCTGCGAAGGAAAAAACAAAGTTAACGTTCTGAGGAATGGTCACCGAACCCGAAACACTAACCGTTTCTTCCTTCACAGATGCTGCCCGACCTGCTGAGATTTTCCAGCAACTTTGTTTTTGTTCCTGATTTACAGCATCCGCAGTTCTTTCATTTTTTTTTTAAACCTAGATCCCGGAGTTTGGAGAGGTGTTTGTTTTGAATTATGGTGTTGAAAGCAGAACTGAAGTCAATAAGTAGGAGCCTGACATAGGTATCCTTACGGACCAGCTGTTCAAGGGATGAATATAGGGCCAGGGAGGTGGCATCTGCCATGGACTTGTTGCGCCAGTAGGTGAATTGCAAGGGATCAAGGCAATCTGAGAGGCTGGAATTGATGTGCGCCACAAAGCACATCCTAATTATGGCACAACCATAAGCACAACGTCTCAAAGCACTTCCTAATTATGGCGGTCAGAGCCACAGGTGGTAGTCATTGAGCAACATTACATGATTTTTCTTCAGCACTGGGATGATGGCGGTTTTCTTGAAGCAAGCTGGGACTTCAGATCACAGTAAGGAGAGGGTGAAGATGTCTCCAAATATTCCCGCCAGCTGGTCCACACAGGATCTGAACGCATGACCAGGGACTCC
This sequence comes from Rhincodon typus, assembly GCF_021869965.1. NCBI lineage: Eukaryota > Metazoa > Chordata > Chondrichthyes > Orectolobiformes > Rhincodontidae > Rhincodon > Rhincodon typus. Next base: position 23,816 of record NW_025966349.1, read on the forward strand.
ATCCAGGCCAGTCACTTTCCGTGGCTTCACCCTTAGGAAGGCCGATTTAACGTCTGTGGCAATAAGGAGAATATAGGTGTATCAGAGGCTGATGGGACAGGTGATGTCGTTTCACTTCTGCTCGAAGTGAGTGCAGAATGCATTGAGCTTGAGAAGGGATGTACTGTTGCCCATGATTTTGTTTGACTTTGCTTTGTAGCCTGTTATATTGTGTAAGCCTTGCTGCAAAATAGCATTGGAAAGAGCAGCTGTAGTTTTAAAAAATCAAGCAACCTGACAATCATCATATAAATAACTGTGTGAACAAGTAGTAATTGAAGTTTGAGATGTAGGCAATTTAGACTGAGGGATATATAGATACTGCTTTTGCTGATAACAAGTTGATTAGTCTATGGACTAGTGACCAGTTATTACTGACAGAAACCATTGTGCCATCCACAACTGCAATTGGTTCTCAAGTAAGTGAACAAGGTAGGAGTGAGAAAAGTTCAATTCTTTCCCAGCTTGGAAGCAGTATGTGTTGAAAACAGTGTAAACCTCAAGAAAACAAATTCATCTTTCCTGCAAAGGTTGTTGTAAACTGTGATGTTTAATTAAGTGAACCAGCCAACTTTGGCCTCTTTGCAACCAGTGGAAGGATTTAGACAATTGAAGAAACGTGCCAACCAGTAGAAGAGTCATAAGGATCATCTCAACAATATAACCTGGGAACCAAAAATTTAGAATGGTGTTTCCCATTTCACTTCCTTGATCCATAATGTATTTTACTTTGTCTGCGAGTTTATCAAGGGATTAGAGATTAAAATATTAGTGTTATATGCCAAATGTTTACAACTGTATACCTGTTGTTAGAGTCTTTTTTCTAGCAGTAATTTTTGTTCACTGGAGAAACCCGATCCATGCTCTGTATTAATCTGGGTCTGAAAGTCAGGTAAATTGGTGAACTGTGTACTTTGTAAACATCTGACTTTTGGTGACAATTCCAGGAATAGCGAAGCTTGATTTCTGCACACTGCCCAAGTGAGTCATAACAATTACTTCTGCATAACTGGGTGGTAACATTCTGTAATTTTTTTTGGGGGTGGGGGAGGGAATGGGAGACAATCACAGGAGAACAAGCGAGGAGCATGGGAAGAACATTCTCTCTTTCAGACTTCCTCATTAATACAAATGTCATGGTCTACCATTCCATTCTTTTCAAAATCCCAAGAACTCCAATTAAATTATCCCATTGTCATATATCTGTATTTCAGGGCTAGAATTTCATTTATCAAATTGCTCTTATTTACAACAATTCAAGATCTCATAAACAACAATGTTAAAAAATGAATATTTAATCTGTTTCATAATTTTGAACAAGGGATCAATGTTACATAGGATACTTGGGCAATTTGGCAGTTCTTCAAAGAAAACCTTTTCCAACAATTTGTGGTGGCAGACAGGACCTTGGTTTGAAGTATCATCAGTGCTGCACTGGACTATACACACAAAATTCCGCACAAACCCATAATGTTTGACTCAGAGGCCTGAACACTAGATGACACTGGTTTCTTATTGTCTGCACAAAACTCGAAACTGTTAAGTGTCAATTTAAAACCAAAAGGAGAAAAGAAGGGCTGATGCACAAGTTGAAACAAAAAGACACTGTGGCATTCCCCATGAAACCAGGAATGCAACAAGATTGTGCCATTCGACAAAAACATTCTGTATTCCAAACAAATCTGAATTTTCTGAATGCCTTAGCTCAACCCAGAAAAATAACAGGACAAAGATTGACACCACATCAACTTCAGATGATTGAAAATATTGATTTTCTGTTTTGACACTGAAACAACACAACACAGCCATAGTTTCTCTCCCAAAGTTGAATGGCACTGCCCTGTAAGGCTAAAAATGAAGATTTGCTCTTGTAAAGCTCAAACAAAATGAAGATTTGCCTCAAGTCCAGCAAAAACTAAATTGACATAATTCAGGATCCCTAGGCTATGTCCTGTCACAGATCCTGAATGAACTACCTGGACAAACAACGAAGTGGGTAACTGCAGGTCTGTAACATGTAATGAAAGCTTAGTGAAATTATCACAACAACTCCTTTCAACTGACCTATCCCTTAATTTTCTGCCCCCAAGCTATACTCATTACGACAAGCTCTGACACCATTTGTTTTATGTAAATAAGAATGTTATTTGTTAGGAACCATAATGATACAAACCCCCTGAGCAGCTCTACAACATTTTGGCAATGAAAGAGTTTAAGCCTTGGAAAGAGTCTGTATTGGGTTGGTTCCTCTGCTGGGCAGTCTCCTCATGGTATCTATTAAACTGTACATGCAGCACAGCTCCTTGCCAAAAATGGTCTTGCAGTTTGAACTTTACTGCTCCAGTCACAGTTATCTACTCTATGCTTCAAGTAGTATCCCTGTGGTTCCCTACCAAATAGGCTCTCACTGCATTTCTTTCATTTCTTGGACCTCACTGCTGAAACTCTAGCTGTCGATTCCTCACTCAGGGCTGCAGTGTTTCGCTTTACAACACCTGCCCCTCAAATTCCCTTCAGATTGTTTAGAAAAAAAGTTGGCCCACGTCCCTTTAAAATGCAGGCAAATGGGACTAGTTCAGTTTAGGAAACCTGGTCTGCATGGACGAGCTGAACTGAAGGGTCTGTTTCCATGCTGTATGATTATATTATAATTTTACTTATCAGTCACTTGTGCACTGGTTGCAAGGTCACAGTGAGAAACTTAGTTTTGGCTTTGGGTGACCGATCAGCGACCAATCTTGATTCATGCCAATTCCTGTTGTCCCCAAGGTTGAATCCCTGGGAGTGGGCTGGACTGAGTTGTGAACCTTATGCAGAATCTCAGTCTTTCCGATAAGTTTTAGAAGAAAAAAAAAAGGTGTTAGAGTAGGATTATAACAGCCTCAAATGAGCAACACCAACTAAATGCAATAAAAGTTTGCTAAGGAAACAAACAACTCCATTTTAGAATGCAGCTTCATTAAATACCAGTCAGTGCCAGAGACAAACACCTCACTATCAGCAGACAGCCCTAGGCTTTTCACCCATACCCTTTCAATTAGGCACATTCCTGGCAGAGCAGTAGCTCCAATCAATCCTGCTAACCAGGACATAGGTAAGGGAAAACTTACTGAGGCAATCTAAGAGGATACACCAAGAGAAGGACAGAGTCAATGAAAAGGTCCTTTTGAAATTCTCCAATTTATTAAAGGAATATGTACATGACAACACAGTCACTTTCTCAATATTTACATAGGTTGCAGAAGTTGGGTATTTGCAGTCCTGATAATAGATTGGTAAGGTGGGTGTGTCACTCCTAGCACTAACTGGCTCATCAAGCATTTGCAGGCTTCACTTGTCTGTCAGGCCAACAAATACAATAATGCAACTTTTATGGTGCTTGCTGAATAGCTTACAGTTTTTGGAAAATTCAGGCACCTTAAGTGCAAACGGTAGTAAATACTAAATTACTGCCCATTTTTGAACAAACTCTTAATACCACTAACTACTAGGGCTATTGCCCCAAAATCCCCCTTTTCCCCCCCAACTTTACAGGGTTACTTAAACCCGACAGATAAGACAAGATTAGTACTAGAGGCTAGATATTAGGTTAAAGATTTAAAAAAAAAGAAAGATGGTAAGCCAGTGGCTAGACTCTGTATTTAGATATTCGGCTAGCAGTTCTGACATGTGCTAACTTCCTGAGCAGCTCTATTACACAGTTTGATGATGAAATTGGGCAAGTGGAGTTAACCCCAAACAAGATCATCGCCCAGAAAATAGCAGGAATGCAGGATTTGGCTGCTGTCTTTCAATTCCACCTGACCAAGAGCCACTAAAATGACAAAGGCAGAAAGCTTTGAATATATGAAACGCAAATTCCATCCCATGTGGTTTATCAGTACACCACACTCTACCAGAAGTGCAACTCTCTCACTGTCCAAATGAGGAAAAAACTTAATTGACTGAACTGTCAAAAGTAGTCAGGCATTACAGCTCTGGGAAAAACCATTTGCTCACTCAAGTAGCACTGAAAAATCACTGCAATAAAGTTCAGAGCAAATAACAGAGCCAACAATATCATTTAGCAAATTAAGTTATAAAAGCTGATGATTAATTAAAGAAAATGCTGTTACATTTTTTGACTAATAGGACATCTGACTTTAGCTTTATGCCACCACTCTAAATTTTGCTCAACACTCACAGTGGTTCCCACTGGGTGTATGTTTTGGGGTCCAAGAGCGATTGCTCACGTTAAGTATTTGCTCGTCAACCTCAAAAGGATGAAGCCTCACCACAAACCACAACATGTGCACTTCTCTTCAGAGGGAGCAGTTCACAGAGTCAAGACCACTCTACTCTGCCTGAAAGGAAAGTGTGGGAAGACACGAGACACTGGGGTAAGTTGGGCAGGAAGGGGTGAGCAGAGAAAGACAAAAACATGTTAAATCCTGCTGCCATTAACCTTTGGAATACTCTGTGCAAATTGCAATATCGCAGGTATGGATATACTCTTTTTCCATCAGCCCATTCCTGTCAAAATGCAAAGGCATTGCATACTTTATGGTATTCTCTGAATAACCAGTCATTTTTAAATATTAGTGGCCAACTCCAAGTTTTGTTGAAACTGCTTTTTCGGGGAGTGCTTCAAACAACAATTATTTTGTGAATGCACATCCAATTCGAGCAACAGTCACCTCATCGACTGAGTTTAAGGTGATTAGTCCACAAGCACACCGAGATCCCAGTAGTAGAGGCTGGCTGCACAGGGGCTCTGGCTTGTTCTGAGCAAGGACACACTCACCAGGATAAAATCAAAACCTGCCATGTGGCAGGCAAGATTTGCGACAAGTTACTGACTTCTGCATTTCCCATTTCTTGATCCAAAGGATAGCAAGAACTGCAGATGCTGGAGTCAGAGTCAACGTCAACACAGCATGGAGCTGGAGGAACACAGGAGGTCAGGCAGTGTCAGAGGAACAGGGAAGTCGACGTTTCGGATCAGGACCCTTCATCAGGGCTGTTCCATTTGGTCCTGTGAAAATGAACTACAATTTTCCAACAACTATAAGCTAATCAGCAAATAGTATAAAACATTAGTACCTCGGGATACAGGCAGATGGCGATGAAAGTTGATGTAATAGTGTACTGGTCCTCAAAAGGATTAATCTTCAGCAAAATTAAAACTGGATTCCAAGAATTATTCCCACCTTGGCATTCCTGTTCTGATTGGCTGACCACATTTCTCCCAGAATATCCTCCTGTTGTGGCTAATGGATGCAGAGTAGAGATTTCTAAAACTTCAGAGCTAGGAAACTCCTCATTTTAGTCCTAAACGGTCAGTGCCTTAGGCGAGAATGTGCCAGTGTTCTGTAGACCTTATGCAGCATAAGCAACTTCAATGTCTATCCAGTCACACCCCTTCTGAATCTTATGTTTTAGTAAGCTAACTTCTCATTCTTCTAAATTAATTAAGTTCAATCTACTCAGTTTCCCATCATAGTAACCAGTCTAGTGAACCTTTGCTGCACTACCTCCAATGCAAGCATATCGTAGGTTAAATTTGGGAGGAAAAAAAACTGTACACAGTATGTCACGTGCAGTTTCACCAAAGCCCTATAATAATCATAGTCAGACTTCCTTGTCATTACACATTAATCCCCTTGCATGAAAGGGCAACCTGCTCTTTGCCTCCCTAATTGCCAACTATACTTGCATGTTAACTTTCTATGCAAATAGAAGAAAAAACGGGATGAGTTGACTTCACCATTACTTTAGATGTGAATAGGGGTGTATTATCAATGCTTACAGAAAGACGACCAGGTTGTTTTACGTTACATTTTATAAATCTTCTACCCACTCTGGTCTGTGGAAAATCAAGAATGTTCAATGAAAAAATGGAGAAATCACAGCATACATCATGTCCAAATATTCATTCATAGGCATGTTTCACAACTAAATTGGCAAAAGTAACTAAGACCCAAGCCTAAAGCATTGGTTCCGATTATTCCACATGAACTGATCTCAGCCTGTGCAAGAAAGAAAAATCAGCTTGTGCTTCTATTTCTGATCGATATCTTGATTTCGGCTGGACTTGCATATCACGGCGGTGCTCAACGACAGGATTGGATTTGGATGTGAATGCCCTCCAAATCTCCTGCCAAGACAACTGCCCAGCCTACTAAAAACTGACTTCTGTACAAGCAGAAGAAAACATGGACCATGTAGACTATAAATGACCCTCTGGTTTTACAATAAATGCTGACTTCCTTCAGAGTAGGGGGTAATCAATTAAAACAATTTCAATTTTCTCAAACTGCCAGGCCTCCAGAGAGGGAAACTCTTACCCCAGGTATAGAACTGCATTGAGGGAGGGGAAAAAAGGATTTTACAGAAGGGCAAGCAATCTAAAATTAATTCACTTTTTCCATACAAATTAAAATGCATGAAGAAACGCAACTTCAATTTTAAATTTAACTTGAAGAAATTTTGATTGCTCATGAAGCAGGATACAAGTCTTGGCATTGTTCAATAAAAATGTGTCATTATCTTGACTGGCCACTTCTGCGATAATGAATCTCAAGAGATTACGGCACAGAATTTCATTCCAACTCAGTTTCGTGAATTGCCTAAAGAAAGACTCAAAGCAGTCTGGGGAGAGAAATACATGTTAACTGATATGTTGCTATAAAACAATCAGCTGCGTGAACTTAAAAATAATCTTGGTTTGATCAGAGGAGAAATCAAATGCTCCGTGAGCGGGGTGGAGGTGTTGGTGGTGGGAGTTTTTTTTAAAATCACCCCTAGGAGAACAAGGCCTCAAAATAGAGCCCACCATGGATGTGCACATATGATTTAAGCCCATGGCTTTGAAGGGGCATGAGAAGTATGAATACAAAAATTAGCTCAGAAATATAATGAAGATAGAGGAATAGTGAATAGCCGTTTCTGAGAATGAAGGAAGATTTTATTTAATTCATGGGAAATGAGCGTCATTGGTTGGGCCAGCAATTATTGCTCATCCCTATTTGCCCTCGAGAAGGGAGTAATCTTTCTTCTTGAACTGCTGCAGTTTATTTCCTGTAGGACACCCACAATGCAGATTAAACATTAGGGCTGCAGTAACAGACAAATCTGAGGTGCATGCACACAGATCTTTGAAGGTGGGACGAAGTGTCAAGACAGTCATGATAAAAGCACCAAATTCACAACTATTTCAACAGTCCTGGTGCATAGAAGTACAGGACTGCATTAAGCCTTACATGAAAGGCTCGACACCCAAAGAAAACATCACTATGCTTCTTTCCAGATCAAAAACCATTCACCATTACGCACGGTTAACTGTGGTTTTAAATAATTTTGTGGTCTTGCTGCCCTATCCCTTAGATCCCATAGGCTTTTGCTTTCCTTAAAAGTACCATACTATTTCGTGAAATGCCCTTTGTAAATTTATACACGACCCACAATACAAATTGTTATTTCAAAAGGATTTGACTAGAGAATCAATTTAGTCAGTCAAAACTTACTTGCCTTTCATTACCTCTGCTAACTTTCATCTGTTAGTCCATACTACCCTGTTCCCAAGGGCACAGGCAATGGGAAACCAAAACAGCAAGAACTGCCAAGAAAAATGGTTCAGACTGAAGCAAACAAGGAGCTAAGCACCTGCTTTTGGGCAACACTCACCTCACACGTGTGCTAACAAATGAACAGACTGCTCTAAATTACAGATTATTGTTGCCAAATTTCCCCTTTGCTGATGTTAGGGTAAACAGCCAGCTGTTCTGAATTAAACTCTCTAACCTGTTATCTGTAAGTAAAACTAAGGACTGCAGCATTTGCAAACCTCTGATCCTTTGGCACTACACCACATACGGAGGAGGCTCGCAAGAGCGATTTCTACCTCTACTTCTCTCAGTAGAAAGGCAGCATTCCATCTGAATGGAGCAACTTATCCACTTTGAGCACTGTCAAACTCATGTATTTTTACCTTATCCACTAATTATTAATACCTCCTTTATTTTCATCTCTCCAGTGAAAGCAGAGGAAGAGCACTCTGAATAGTTCAGCAAGGCCCACTGCCTCCCCAAGACGATCTTGGCTGTATGTTTTGAAGGTGGGGGGGGAGGCGGGCATTTGTTAACGCACCATCACCAGGACTGGAAGTGGGCACCAACTCTGGTTTGGCAGGACCCTGGGAAAGCATTTTGCTGGTGATGGCCAATAAACTGTTACCAGGGCTATTTTTCAACTGTGCACAGCAACCCAGCCCTCTGCTTGGGCCAGCAGCCCAGCTATGTCAATAATGATGGTGGTTCCTGCTGTGGTTGCACAATGGGGATGAGCGGATTTTAACGTCAAGGCAACTTTAGACATAGGTAGGCTTTTGTGAGCAAGCATGAGATTGATCATCTCTGGTGACTATGAGTTGCTGCAGGGCTCCAGCAATGCTGTTGTTGCTGGTGCAAGCATTGCAGCTGGGGTATGCCCTTCAACGAGCCACAGAGTGCCAATAAAATAAAACGCAACTCTAGGAAGGGAGGTCACTAACACTTCTTCATTGATGTGACTGTAGATCCTCCCAACAAAGACAAAACACACATGAGCGCAAGGTATGAGCCTCAGTTAGACCACTGAAAAGCTCAAATGGCAGCCTAATGGGCAGGCAAATCATTAAAGCATCGACTGATGGCAATAGATCACGGTGGCAGGAAGATATCTGGCTTCCCTCCCAACAATTTCCCCCAACACATCAGCATTCCTGCCTCCTAAACCAAGGTCAACGCGCCTAGAAATTCAGTCCCTCCTTGATGTACCTACCTTTCAATAGCTGTCCATATGTGAAAGGCTTTTGGTCTTGTTTCAGTCATTAGTCTATTTGCGCTCTTTCTTCCTGATTCTCTTCAGATTTCCTCAGTACTTTCAATATTCAACATGGCTTTCTAATGTATTACAAATCTTGCAATTATTTCAAGTATCCTTTCTCTATTTTCCGTTAACCTCCGTGCTTAGTCATCCAAGGAGCTCTATTGAGGCAAGTAACATTTCAGAAGGCACGTAGGCAAAAGGTTCAGTTGGTTCTTTAGCACCCAACACTTCAGTGTTAAATAAAATTTTAAAAATTTAACTGTCTAGAAAACTTAATTCACATATTAAGCAGTATTTTCGCATATGTCAGACCAAAATAAAGAATCAAAGTTTTCAACAATTTCCTTTCGGCATTGAAAGCTTTCCTAGATGCTTAGTTCATCCACTTGTTTGAGCGTCCTACCTGAAGGCAGCTCTGACCCATTCTGCCAATATCTCCACTGCAAATAGGGCAAGGATGCAGGCCCCAACTCCATCCCAACTACAATGTGAACACAATCCAGGCTGATTGCAATAATTTACTCCACAGCAACCACCCAGCCATAGCTAATCAGCCCCATCTCAACAACTTATTGATTACTGTAATTATTGGGATCATTTCTAAAGACTCAGTTTTCAACTTCAGGAGTACAAGGGCAATATCACTAATATTAAAAACACTGCAAAGTGGCACAGTAAAAGAGTGCAGGGTGCTCACTTCTGCGATATGATATATACTCTTGAAACACACAAGCATTTATATTGTTTGTACACTGCAGCAAAATCTGAAATTTATCTAATAGAATTACTGCACTACATCCAAAATCTTATATCTGGCTGAATTCCAGAGGTGAGAGGAGTGTGACCGCCTTGCCATTAAGGCAGCATTTAACCAAGCGTGTAACATTAAAGTGCCCAAGCAAAACTGAAATTGATGGGAATGGAGGAAAACTTCGCCACTGGCTAAGTCATAACCAGCACAAAGGAAGCTGACCCTGGCTGTTGGAGGCCAATTATCTCAACTTCAGATCATCATTGATTTAAAATACCTATTGAGGAACTCCTGCAATGTGTTCAGACGCATGACGATGTATCTGGGACAGGTAGGATCTTGAGTCCAGATCTTCTGGACCAGAAGCAGGGGCACACCACCACACAAGAACCACTAATGGTTCCTCAGTACACTGGTCTTAGATACAACCATCTTCAACTGCTTCATAATAACATTTTCTCAATCATAAAAGATCAGAAGGAAGGATATTCATTAATGATTACAATAGTCAATACCATTCTTAACCCCTCAAATAAAATAGCAGATAAGAAGCAGCAATCACAAGGAACAGCACCACCGACAAAATGCTTGCCAAGTTACCATCACCTTAAATTGGAACTATATCACCATTCCTTCGTAGTCACTACATTAAAAAGACTACAGCTACACACAACAGACTCAGCAGTTCAAGCCACTACAGGAGCACCATATTTTCAAATGCAATTGGTAGTATGTTATAATTCAGTCAGAGTCAAACTTGTTGTGATAACATGAACTTTTACATGCAAGTTATAATCTGAAGCTATGGATAGTGGTGGTCATAGCTCTAACTTGCTTTCCATCACAGGGTGACAACAAATCTCTCCCTCTTACCATTTGCCATTGGTGTGTGTCGTAAGGTTTTGCATGTTGATAATCGTGATGAACACAGCTTCCTTGACAAGGTCTGTGGTCGAACTCTAACCCAGAGCTTCTGACTCAGAGGAAAGGACAGAGATAACAAGGTGTACAGCTGGATGAACACAGCAGGCCAAGCAGCATCAGAGGAGCAGGAAGGCTGACGTTTCGGGCCTAGGCCCTTCTTCAGAAATCGGCTGAAGGACACTTCACTTTAAGACCTCCCATGAGCAAATTAAGTGACAGGCAATGAATGCCGACTCCCTATATCCCAAGAAATAAAAATATCCTTATTATAAATTCTGATGTGCGTGTTGAGGTTGATTGGCTCGCCGAGCTGGTTTGTTGTTCCGCAGACGTTTCGTTACCATGCTTGGTAACATCCTCAGTGCAGCCTCTGATGAAGCGTCGGTGTGTTTCCCTGCCTGGCTTTTAAACTCTGGGGTCCGTTGCGATGGACTGCCTCACTTCCAGGTTTCCTCCGTAGTGGAACGTGTATGGGGTCGAGTTCAATGTGTTTATTAATAGCCTGCTTCGTGGAGTGCCATGCTTCCAGGAATTCTCGTGCTTGTCTCTGCCTAGCCTGTCCCAGGATCTTGGTGTTGTCCCAGTCGAAGTGGTTCTCCTTGTCCATGTGGATTGAAAGGAGTGACTATTGGTCGTGTCTTTTTGTAGCCAGTTGGTGTTCATGTACTCTTGTTGTTAGTTTCCTTCCTGTTTGTCCGACGTAGTGTTTCTCGCAGTCTCTACAAGATCCCTTGCAGATGACACTGGTCCTGTCCATGGCGGGGAGTGGGTCTTTAGTTCGGGTGAGCACTTGTCGTAGGGTTGATGTGCATGCTTATAGTGTAGGCTTTTCAGACAGTAATTACATCCTTCTGCCAAAATTGAGGCTGTAACACATCAGCTTTGCGTTTTCTAGCCCCTCCACTCATACTGCTGAGAAACAGCTTTGATACAATCTCTCGGCTTTCAAAATTTCTAAAAACGTTGCTATCTACAATAATGTTTAGTTTGTCTGGACTATTTTGATTTGGTTGGTTGGTTTTAGAGGTGCCTTCATTGTTGAGTGATGCCTGACATGATCACAAACTTAAGCCGCATAAAGGACTGGAGCGCGTGACACAAACGATACAACAGAAAGCAGTGGCAACAGAATAGAAAGAACAAAAACAGAAGGTTCAGGGAATGCAAAGTTATCCCGGCTGGAGAGATTGTTTTTGAGAAAACAGTGTTGATTCAAAGTATGGTAAGTCTACAACTTAAAACTTCCACACCATCAAACTTCAAAGGGCATGCCATAGTATAAACTTAGATTCAAGAAATGGATAAGTACAAGGTTACAAAACTTGAGTTCCAATCTAGGAGATTGTTATGGAACACAAATCTGCTGTTAGGAAGCTTCTTTTTTGCTATGAAAGATGCTGAAATTAAAATAGGAAAATTTCCTCAAATAATACCAAAGTCCATCAGATACAAATCGGCCTTTCCAATTCAGGACACAGAAGTTCCTAATTAGATTTTCATATTCTACTGTGGATATTTCCTGGTTTAGCTATAAATAAAGTATCATAAAAAGTTTAGATGACTTAAATGAAGGAATGAACTTTCCCTGTCAATTCTTGTTCAATTACTCTCTTCTACCCATCCTGATTATAGCTCAGCTTTATTTCTCTATGCTACACATGGGAAAGCGTGGAAAATGAAATTAGTATATTAAGGCACAGCTAGTGCCTTATCATATCAATGTTTCACACGAGAATTAACTTGCAAACAATTAACCGTTACAGGAAAGCAAAGAACAGGCACGTCTCTGACCTTTAGTCTCTGGTTATAAGCATCAAAAAGTAGTTTGATTCCGTCCTGAGTGAGATTAAGGATGAGGTCATGGCTGAGTGGCGACTATAAAGAAAAGAAAATACTATTAAAGAATGAAGCAACAACATCATACATAACATTTGTTGAATTACATGCAAATTGTTGCATTTAAATTCTTGAATGATCGCTCTCATTAAAACCTAGGAACTCAAAGATGACCTAGAAAGAACATCAATTACAAATCACTGCAGCTATCTGCATTGCAGCAATAATGAGTATTTCTTTTTACTTTCAGACTTGAGTCGTGGGAAACTGTGGCAAGGCAGCACACAATACCTGTCTCTAGCTGCTGAGGTGGCAGAAACTCACACGATACCGGCCTGGTGGAGTGGTGCATGAGTTGGAAGGGAGGGAGGTTGCAGATGATATTCCCATGTCAAAAACACTTTTGCCCAGTGGATGCCAGAGAGTGGGTGCAAGAGTAAGTCTGTTGAATGAATCTAGGTGCAGTGCCTAAATTTGCTGCGTAACCTAAAGACTACATATTCTGTACCTTTGGCAATAGAGATTTGCATTTTAACACCAGAGTTGAAAAAAGTCAATGAAGCAGGCTTTAAGCAGCTTAATATCACATGCACCCATCAGATCAGGAGTGGCAAGCCTTGAGCCTTTAAAAATTATCAAAGCTTTGACTTGTTATGAAGGAGCACACAGTGTAATTTCACGTATCCTGCTTGGTGTTGGTCTGGTTATATTTCTGTTCAATACGTAGCTGGGCTCTCTTGCCCAAAATTGTGTGCTATTTGAGACAGATAAATCTGACGGAACAGTTGATGTGACAGATATGGTGGATATAGGAAATGCAATGTATATGGGCTGCCAGAAGCCCCTGACAATACCATAGGAGCCATTTAAGACTGAATACTTTAATTTGGAAAAGGCTAGCAAATTGGATTTGAAGGGTTGAAAGAGTAGGAATCATTTGCAATTGTTTTAGTGTGCGTACAAAGTAAGATTTCTGTTCTGGGATGGTTTAAAGTTCACTCTCCACATCAATGATGAGTTTCTAGAAGCTTAGGGATTCACATTTGCAGATATTAAAATTGCAATTAGAATCATAATTCTGGGAACTGAAAAGGAAAGAGGTGAATTGGTAGAATAGACATTTAGAGCGGCACGGTGACTCAGTGGTTAGCACTGCTGCCTCACAGCACCAGGGACCTAGGTTCGATTCCACCCTCAGGTGACTGTCTGTGTGGAGTCTGCACATTGTCCCCATGTCTGCATGGGTTTCCTCCCACAGTCCAAAGATGTGCAGGCTAGGTGGATTGGTCATGCTAAATTGCACATAGCGTTCAGGGATGTGTAGATTAGGGGGAATGGGTCTGGGTGGGATGCTCTGGCTGGACTTGTTGGGCCGAAGGGCCTGTTCCCACACTGTGTAGGGATTCTATGAAAGACAAGAACACAGCAAACAGAATACTATTGGCCAATAATCTTTTTGTACAGTACCACCTCTATAAGCCATAAATACGAGCCAGCCACTAACATAGCCAAGATGAGTAGAAAATAGATCATGCTATCACAAGCAGCAGCTAAGCTATAGCCGAGATTCAGTTAAGGGCAACCTAGATAGGAATATGAAGGAAAAGGCTTGTGCTGATAAGGCTCAATAAATGGGCAAGGGGAAGCTTGTGTACAGTAACAACACACAGCAAGACAAAAACACAAGTAGAAAACACTGAAACTATCCTTACAACAGCTAGCACTTAGACAATACCCTTAATATTCACAGTGGCACAATTAACCAAATACAACATGGACCCACACAGGGAGATACTAAAGCAAGTCAAAAGGTTCAAAGAGGTAGGTTTTACAGAGAGTCATAACAGGAAAGAGAGAGATGTAGGGAGGCAGTCCCCAATATTAGGCACCTGAAGGAACAGCCATCAAATGGTGAAGCAAGTAAAACCTGGAATGCGCAAAAGGTCAGAATTGTAACATACCAGATACCTTACAGGATTGTAGAGCTGTACTAAGAGACCGTATAATAAACTATCAAATGGATTTTGAAACAAGAGTGAGAATTTTAAATACACAGCATTGATGGACCATGAAACAATGTAGGTCTATGACAACAGGGGTGATGGGCAAATAGGATCTGGTGAGAGTTAGAACATGAACTCTTCTAAATCTCTGTCCAAGTTTGGAGAGGTTGGAAGTCAATCAGGAAAACATTGGCGGCAGGTGGGGTGTGCGTGCGTGCGTAGCCAAAGAAGTGCAGATGTTGGAAATCACTGTAAAACATACTCAGTAGGTCTGGCAGCATCTGTGGTGAGAAAGCAGGGTTAAAGTTTCATGTCCAGTGACCCTTCTTCAAAACAAGGGATGTTGGAATTGTTAAGTGTACAGGTAACTAAGGCATATATAATGAAATTAAATTCAGACAGGGTAGGAGATAAGCGATGTTATAGGAAGTGCAAGTAGGCATACTTGATGACGGAGCAAATTTACAATGCATTTCTTACATTATCTCAGTTGAAGCACAACTTTTTAAAATCATGCTTTAAGTCATCCCTCCTAATATTTTTGGTAATTTTAATTTTATTATGCAACAATTGAGCAGTTATTTTCTTACATTATTGTCCAAAGCAACTGCAATTTATTCTTGGGTCAATCTGTTGGGCCTCCTCAAACATTGCAAAGGCATAAAACAAGACAACATTCCAAATGATGCCTAACCAAGGTCCAATGCTAGAACTGCATTGTGTTATAATCAGACTTGTCCTGTATTAATGCTTCTTGTCAGTCACTCAAATTAATTTGGAAGTAACAATAAGTTTATCTTAGCATCATTTCCCTTGTGTAACAGCATGGGGTTGTCAGCCTTCCATGAGATGTACATGCTTAATGTTAGTTATAACCACCTATAAATAGGGTGACAATAGCATGTTTGAACACCTGAGCATATCCACTGATACCTTGCCTATTGTGCTTGGCCGATTCATGCTTGGAACAATGCTTCCATAAATTGTTTACAGATCAAACCTAGGCTAGTCCTACAGATAATTCAGCTATCTTGAAGTTAGGCAAATATCCATTTTAAACAAATAGCACCAAGACTATGATAAAATAGAATACTGTTTCCCCTAATTTGTTGGCAAAAGTCTGTTCATACCCAGACATGCTTCTGTGATGGGAAGTGGAGGATTAGTCTCAGCTGTCATATTCTATTCCACACCAGTCAAAACACCACCTCTCAGGAGAAATGGTCACTAGGATGAAATGTTGAAAGACATAGAAAGCTTGGATAATTTTCATTATTAAAATAGATGTCAAAAGTTCAATTTAAAAAACAACACTGCCAGGAATACATAGCACATCTAACCAGAACCGCAAAGGAAGAAAAATAAGTTAAAATTAATGTTTCATTAACCACAAAATATCTTCAAGGATACTGATGGAACTCGTAGGCAAGTTAAATTTTTGGACTTTATTCCAATGTCTGTGGGGTTATTTCTTAAGGGGAAAATCTCAATTCAGCTATTCGAACAAGTGAATACTTTAGACAAGTTCAACTGAAGACCTACTGGGCAGTCGGCCAGCAAATTAACTGCCGCTTTCCAGTCTAATCCGTATGGACTAATGCCAGGAGAACAAGGTACAAACCAGCTTCCTTATATATAGCTGTTAACCTTGGACATTCTGAATGTAACTGGAAATATCAATATTTAAATACAAAATCAAACTCTCCCAGTTCAGGAAAGCAATTCCATTAGTAAATTAGTGGCAGGTCAAAGAATGCTACACTTTGCCATTACTCTCTTACTTAGACAGGAATCAGACAGAATTTCACAGAAGTTTCTCTTTGCGCCCCATTTCACTCATAACGGCATTATTTTTAAACATCATGCTGGACAGCGAATGTGAAATACTGACCAGTAAATAGAGCAAACGTGATAATGTTAATAGAGACATGCAGTGAAGATTTATACTAGAATGTTATTATTTAGAAACTTGGGTATCAAATAAAGCTAACTGGCTTTTGGGTTTAATCCTGTGAAGGTAACTTTAAAAGATTAGAAACTCTTCTGGCTTTGGTTCAAATCAGCCTTTCCAATAAATCATATGATTCAGTTTAAATACCACCTAAATGGGATAATTGCTGAAGTATTCTTCAAGTTATAATTTACAACTCAAAGGACAGATGAAAAAAAGCACACAAGCCAGTCCGGTTCAGGAAAGAAAGATTCATATTAACAGAAGGGTAGGTTAGTTTTGGAAGTCTCCTGGCCATTAGAGCTGGAAAAGAAATCTCAAGAGATTTCAGCAATCCAAGGATTGGGGAAAGCTGAGCTTTCCTTAGAATTCGACAAGTTTGCTCATACCTTTGCATCACAGGCAAGAGACGGTAACAAGGAGAATCATATCTGGTGAAGGGAAGCTGCCTGAAACCTTGTCAGTTGAACAAACAACTTCAGCGAGAAGATAGGAGTCAGACGTCACTATGGTAGTGTGTTTGCAAAGGATACTGCTGGGGAAGAAGGATTTAATCTCTTTGCTGTTTATTGCAAATTATTTGTTTTAGTGTCTTTTTCTCTTACGTGTAAATTTACATTTTGTTAAAATGCATTGGCACCCTCTTGTAAATATGTCCAGTGGTTGACCACCATGACAATCAAACTGCAAAAGTAAAGCTTAGGTCTCACACCAGAATCTCATTTGCACAGTATCAACATCTGGAGTTATCATACATGCCCTTAAGAGAGTGCAAAATAACACTATAAAACTGAATTGAAAGAAATGCTGCTTCCATGAATGGGAAGCAGAGGTTGATCTCACTCACCTGCTCGCTGTAAAGAACCTGCACGTTTTTGATGATACGACAATGCTTTTGGAGAATAGCAACACCCTGAGCCAATGGCATTCCTGAAAAAACACCATGTAGAAGAATCAGCTTGTAACCTGGACTTTTCATCTAGACACTTGTTTAACCACTAGGAAGCTACTTAAAAATTATATTTGATTATTTTAACACACTGCACAAATTAAGCTCAACCAGACAAAGAAAGATAGCAGGGGCCAGGGGATAAAAAGTGGAGGAAAAAAGAAACACGAAAAAATCTTGCAAATCAATACAAGCCAATCACAAAGTCCCAGCCAGTTTGCACAGTAGGTCCAAGGGGCTATGGAGGTAAACAGGGACAAAAAGTAAACAAAGGGATCGAGCAGGAAAGACAATAGATTTAGGCAAAACAATAAGACTTATGGACAGAAAGTTTAGTTGCGTAGGTTATAAAATGCTCATTTCTGAAATTAGCACTTTCATTGTCATTTTAAAAAAATCTAACAGAATTCCCTTAAAACTGCCATTGGATGATCAAGGTTTAACAGAAATAATATACTCATCACATGAATACAGAATGAGGGCAAAGGTCAATATTTTAACTTCTGAGGCTCTCAGTGTTGAACAATGACAGTTGAGCAATATAGTGTATTTCCATATTGCTTACAGGCATTAGATGCAGATCAAAGCTTCGGTTTTCTGCCCAGCAGTACCTACGGATCAGTTCAGAATAGCAACTACTGCTGCACTAGAGTCATACAGCATGGTAACAGATTCTTCAGTCCAACCAGTCCATGCCAAACATAATCCCAAACTAAACTAGTCCCACGTGCCTTCTTCTAGCCCATATCCCTCCAAACCTTTCCTATTCATGTATCCAATGACTTTTAAATGTTGTAATTGTACCCATATCCACCACTTCCTCAGGAAGTTCATTCCACAAGCAAACCACCCTGTGTAAAAAATTTGGCTCATGTCTTTGAAACCTCTCTCCTCTCACCTTTAAAAAGGTGTCCCCTAGTCTTGAAATCCCCATCCTAAGGAAAAGACAACTAGCATTAACAATCTATACCTCTCATTATTTTATAAGCTTCTATAAGGTCACCTCTCAACCTCCTATGCTCCAGTGTAAAAAGTCCCAGTCAATCCAGCCTCTCTTTATAACTCAAACCTTCCATACCTGGAAACATCCTGATAAATCTCTTCTGAAACCTCTCCAGCTCAATAATATCCTTCCTATAACTGGGCAGCCAGAACTGGACATAGTATTCCAGATAAGGCCTCACCAATGCCCTGTACAATCTCAACATAACGTCCCAACTCCTATACTCAAAGGACTAAGCAACGAAGGCAAGTGTGCCAAACATCTTTTTAACCAAACTGTCCATACGTGACACAAACTGCAAAGAATTATGTACCTGAACCCCTAGGTCCCTCTGTTCGACAACACTACCCAAGGCCCTACCATTACTTGTATAAGCACTACCCTTGTTTGTTATACCAAAACGCAATACCTTACATTTATTCAGATTGAACTCCAGCTGCCATTTTTCAACCCATTGACCCATTTGATCAAGATCCCTTTGTAATCTTAGAAAACCTTCTCCACTGTCTACTATTCCACCAATTTCGGCGTCATCCGCAAACTTACTAACCATGCCTTCTATATTTTCATCCAAATCATTTATAAATGACAAACAAAGAGGACCCAGAACCAATTCCTGTGGAACACTGCTGGTCACAGGCTTCCAGTTTGAAAAGCAACACTCCACCATTACACTGTCTCCTGCTGTTAAGCCAATTGTGCATCTAACTGGCAAGCTCACCCTGAATCTCATGTAACCTGACTTTAATGAATTAGTCTATCATATGGAACCTTGTCAAAGGCTGTAGTAAAGTCCAAGTAAACAACATCTACTGCTCTGGCCTCAAAATTTGGCAAGTTTGAGAATCTTCCTTGCACAAAATCATGCTGACTACCCCTAATCAATCTTTGCCTCTCAATGCCCATAAATCTTATCTTTTATATGCTCCTCCAACAGTTTACCCACAACTGAAGTCAGACCACAAGACTGGAGAAGAAGGGGGAGGATTCAGTTCTTGTGGTCCACATAGGTAAGAGATCCAGTTTGGGGAATATCAGAATTGAAGAACAGAATTTAAAACAGGACCTCAAAGGTTGTAATTTCTAGACTAATACCTGAGCCATGTGCAAATTGGTAAAGACACAAGATTACAGAAGTAAACACATGATAAAGGAATGGGATGGGAAAGGGAGGTTCCATTTTGTGGGGCACTGGCATCAGTATTGGTACAGGAGGAAACTGTGCAATTGGGTCAGACTCCATCAGAACTGATCTGGGGCCAGGATCCCATTGGAATGGCTAAACAGGGTGGTATTAAAGACTTGAAACTCATTAAATAGGGAAGGCGGGGTGGGGCTGGGGGGTGCCCAGGACAATTTATTAAAGTTTCCACAAGTAATCGGACACTGTATGTAAAGGGTTGGGAGTCCAATTTCAGACACAGTAGATATGGGGAAAACTATGAGATGGGTGCAGTCAATGCAGGACTGAGATTGTTGTGCTTAAAAGTGCGCAGTATACAAAACAAGATTAAAAGTACACAGATTGAAATTAGTGGGTACGATGTTGTGGGCGTCACAGATGTGGCCGCAAGTGGACGAGGGCCGAGAGCTAAATATCTAAGGATTCACATTCTATCAGGAGATGGGCAGAGTGGACTGGGTTGACTTGCTAGTAAGAAACTAAATTAAATTGATAGCCAGAAGCCAAATAGGGTGGCCAGGCATAGATCCTGTGGATAGAGCTGAGAAACCAAAAAAGGGAGAAAAAGACTGTAATGGGAGTTATGTACAGGCTCCCTAGCATTACATGGAAGATAGAACAGAACTGCATTGAACAGGCCCTTTGGCCCATGACTGTGCCAATGATGCCATTCTAAACTAATTCCATTTATATGCACATGATCCACATTTATCTAGATGGTGTGTCTGTCTAAATGCCCCTCTGGCTTCCTCCCACAGTCCAAAGACGTGCAGGGTAGGTGGATTGGCTATGCTAAATTGCCCATAGTGCCCAGGGATGTTTGGGTTAGGTGGGTTAGACATGGGAAATACAGGGGTAGGGGAATGGGTTTGGTTGGGATGCTGTTCAGAGGGGCGGTATGGACTTGTTGGGCCGAATAACCTGTTTCCACACTGTAGGGATTCTATGAATTCTATGAAAATGTTGCTACCATATCTGCTTCTACCACCTCCCCAGCCATCTCCCACCCTTAGTATAAAAAAAACCTTGCCTCACCCATTTCCAATAAACTTTCTCCCTCTCACCTTAAACCCCATGACTTCTAGTTGTGGATCGAGTTGTGAATAGTGCGGAGGGCTGTTCTACGTTACAAAGGGACATTGTTAGGATGCAGAGCTGGGCTGAGAAGTTGCAGATGGAGTTTAACCCTGAAAAGTGTGAGGTGATTCATTTTGGAAGGACAAATCTGAAAGCAGATTACAGGGTTAATGGAAAGATTCTTGGCAGTGTGGAGGAGCAGAGGGATCTTGGGGTTCATGGCCACAGTTCCCTGAAAGCTGCCACCCAGGTGGATAGAGGTCTTAAGAAGGCATATGGTGTGTTAGCTTTCATTAACAGAGGGATTGAGTTCAAAAGCCGTGAAGTTATGTTCCAGCTATACAAAACGCTGGTTCGGCCACATCTGGAGTATTGTGTCTAGTTCTGGTCGCCTCATTACAGGAAAGATGTGGAAGCGTTGGAAAAGGTGCAGAGGAGATTTATCACGATGTTGCCTGGAATGGAGGGAAGGTCTTACGAGGAAAGGTTGAGCGCGCTAGGGCTTTTCTCTTTAGAACGACGAAGGATGAGAGGTGACTTCATAGAGGTGTACAAAATGATCAGAGGTATAGATAGAGTAGACAGCCAGAGACTTTTTCCCAGGGTGGAGGTAGCTATTACGAGGGAGCATAGTTTTAAAGTGAGTGGAGGTAGGTATAGGGGAGACGTCAGAGATAGGTTCTTTACTCAGAGTGGTAGGAGTGTGGAATGCATTGCCGGAGAGGGTAGTGGAGTCAGCCTCATTAGGAGCATTTAAGTGGCTATTAGATAGGCATATGGATGATAGTATAAGGTAGGGGTGGAGGTTAGGTTTAGGGTAAGAGTTTGGCACAACATCGTGGGCCGAAGGGCCGGTACTGTGCTGTACTGTTCTATGTTCTACTATTTGACATTTCCACCCTGGGGAAAAAAAGACTCCAACTATCCGTACCTCAATTTTATAGACAGTACTTCTGTCACATAGCCCCTCAGCCTTTGATGCTCTAGCAAAAACAATCCAAGTCTGTTCAACCTCTCTTTGCTAACACTCCAATGCTGGCAACCCCTGACAAACCTCTTTTACACCAAAGCCTCCACACCCTTCCTATAGTGTGGCAACTAGAACTGCTCATAATATTCCAAATGTGGCCTAAAGTTTAATCCAGCTGCAACATGACTTGCCAGCTTTCATACTCAATGCCTCAACCAATGGAAGCAAGTATGCCATATGCCTTCTTGACCACTTTATCCACTCGTGTTGCCACTTTCAAAAAGCTGTGGACTTGCACCCCAAGATCTCTCTGTATATCAATGCTCTTACGGGTCCTGCTATTTACTGTGTGTTTTGCTCTTGTATTTGACTTCTCAAAATGCATCACCTTATTCAGATTAAATCCATCTGCCAATTTTCTGCCCAACTTTCCAACCGATCTTTATTCTGCCGCATTATTTTACAGCCTTCCTTACCAACCAAAACCCCAGTTTTCATGTTACCTGCAGACCAAAATTTTCATCCAATTCATTTATGTAAATAAGTTACAAACACAGAGGGCCCAGTACTGATCCTTGCAGAACATCACAGGCCATTTTTCTCTGACTGAAGTACGTCTCTTCACAACAACTACTGTGTCTTCTATGAACAAGCCAATTTTGCATCTAACTTACCATGGATCCCAAGTGACAATCTTCTGGACCAACCTATGATAGACCTTGTCAAATGTTGAGCAAAGTCCATGGAGACAACAACCACTGCCCTATCCTCAATCATCTTCTTCACTTAAAAAACTCAAATGTGACAGACAAGAGCTCCCCAACACACAGCCATGCTGACTACCCCCAGTAAGTCCATTCTTTTCCAAATGTGAGTAAATCCTGTTCCTAAGAATCTACTCCAATAAATTTCCCTACCACTGGTGTAAGGCTCAACTGGGTATAGTTTCTTGGATTATCCCTGTTGGCCTTCTTAAATAAAAGAACAACATTGGCTATTCTCCAGTCTCATTTGTGGCTAGAGAGGATACAAAGATCTGTCAAGGACCCAGCAATCTCATCCCTTGCCTCCCTCAGTATCCTGGGATAGATCCCATCAGGCCCGCAGGGCTTAGCTACATTAATGTTTTGATCTAAGACACCCAACACCACCACCTCCTTGATATCAACAAGCCCCTCCCTAATCTTATCATCCATGTCCTTTTCCTTGTGAAGTACTCATTTAAAAAGGACAGCACCCATTTCCTCAGGGTTCACACAAATTCCCTTTGTCCTCGAGTAGAATTACCCTTTCTCAAGTCACCCTATTGCTCCTAATACATACATACATACATACATATACATACATACATACATATATATATATATATTTAAAACACCTTGGAATGCTTCTTAAGCCTACTTGCCAAGGACATTTCATTGCCCCTTTTAGCCCTCCTAATTCCTTACTTAAGTTCTTGCCTACTTTCTCTTTATACTTAACGGTCTTGTCTGATGTCATTTTCCTAAATCTTACATTTGCTTCCTTTTTCACTGAACATTCAAAATCTGCCATCGACCAGGGTTCCCAGATCTTGCCATCTTGGTCTTTCATCCTCAGGAACATGCTGGTCCTAAACACTGATCAACTGGTCTCTAAAAAGATTGTTATGTCAAACAGCTGTCCCCAATCTAATTTCTCCAGGTCCGGCCTTTTACGTTTGTAATTATCCTTCCCCTAATTTAGTACTTTCACCTGATGACCAGTGTTATCCTTAATCATAACTACCTTAAAAAACTTACGGAATATAATCACTGTTACCAAAATGCTCCCCTACTGAAACTTCAATCACCTGGCCAGACTCATTCTCCAATGCAAGGTCTAATACAGCCCTTTCACTAGTTGGACTACCTTTGTATTATTTCAAGAAAGCCTTCTGGATGCACCTAACAAATTCTGCCCCAGCTAAGCCCCTGACACTAAGAAAGTTCTAGTCAATGTTGGGGAAGTTAAAAACACCCTCTACAACAGCCCTGCTGTTTTTACATCTTTCCATGATCTGCCTTTTATCTGTTCCTCTATCTCCTGCTGGCTATTGGGAGACCTATAGTATTATGCCATCGTAGTGAGTGCACCTTTCTTACTGAGTTCTAACCATTTGGCCTCGCTCAATGAGCCCCTCAAGGTGTCCTCTCAGGGCAGTTGTGACATTCTCCTTAATTTGTATTACAACTCCCCCATCCCTTTTACATCTTTTTCTATCATGCCTGCAACATCTAAACCCTGGAATGTCAAGGTGACAGTCCTGGCAGTCTCTCAATCAAGTTTCTGTAATAGCTACATCATAGTTCCAAATACTAACCCACAAGGAGTAAATCGCTAGTTTACAATCCTGGAGGTCCTGCTTTTCATTTTCTACCTAACTCCCTAAATTCCCTTCGCACCACCTCATCTTCCTGCCTATGTCATTAGTACCAATATGGACCACAACCTGGGGCCATTCACCCTCCCCTTTCAGAATGTTCTGTGCTCACTCAGACATCCTTAACCCTGGCACCAGGGAAGCAATATACCATCCTGGAGTCTCACTCATGGCCACAAACAGCTGTGCCCTGACTACAAAATTCTCTATTACTACTTCATCTACACTTCTACCCACCTGGCTGTACAACAGCGCCAATCATGGTGCCATTGGTCTGGCTGCTACTGTTGCTTTCCCCGAGGCCACCACACTACTCTGCCCTCAACAGTATCCAAAATGGCATACTTGTTTAAGAGGGGAATTGCCTTGGCAGTCACCCTTCTATCTGGATCAATGTCTAGTGTAACCACATCCCTGAAACTCCTACCTATAAAAGTTTCTGCCTCCTGGATGTGTTACAGAGAAGGGGAGGTTAAAAGAAAGAAAGTCCCTGATATTCACTTTATGAGTAACAAGTGACAATTTATTTATTTAACCCTAAGTGAACAAATTAACAGCACTAACAAATCACACAATTCCCCCCAACTCCTAACTATTCCCTAACTGAACAAAATTCTACTAGTACGTTATTCCAATAAATACAAATCCCACTTATATAACTCAAGTAGTAAGAAAAATAAATTAAAACTTAGTCTCTCAAAGTCCACACAGAATGTGTCTTCCGGAATGCTCTGCCTTCTCCACTGTCTCTCCAGCCATAAACGCCTTTCTTCTGCTGATCCTGCTGTCAGGGATGTTTTCTGTGAAGACTAAGTTAGAAGTGCCACGGCACCTTTTATGGATAAGATGGTGCTTTCTTAGCATGTGTAGCAATTCCTTGACAGAGGTGGGTGCATATTTCTCAGATGGCAGTTTGCTCTGACTGATTTTCAAAAATCTTCTCACAACAGCATTGGTCTGAGGTTGTCAAAAACATCAGATTTAAATTCACTTGGCTTTCAATCATTAAGTGCTTGGTTTAAATTAATTGGCTGATTCTAGCGAGTTGCCAAAACACCAAAACAAGCCTAAGGTTTCCAATCATACAGCCAATTGATACACGTTTCAATTTCAGAACTAGCTGTACACCTTCAGCTACATACAGACATTTTTCTGTATAAATTGCTAAACTTAGAAAAGCACTTTCTCTTAAAAGGAACCACACACTATACATTTCATAACAGATGCCCCTCAGTGAGTCCAACTGATCCAAGCATTCTGACAGGAGCTGCAGGTAGACAGTTCCTGCTCAGTTGTCAGGAACATTCGACTTCTTCCCAATCTCCCACGTCTCTCAGGACAGGCATATCACTCCAATAACTGCCATTAATACCCCTCTAGTAACTACTAGATTAAAAGTCGAAAGTGGGAGTTATCACCCAGACCAGATGGACTATACCCCAAAGTTCTGAAGGAAATAGCAAAGCAGATTGTAGAGGCATTGATGGTGGCCTTTCAGGAATCAGTGGCGTCAAGAAGGGTCCCAGATGACTGGAAAATGGCAAATGTAATATCCATGTTTGAGGACGGATAAGAGGCAGAATTTGGGAAATTATAGGCCAGTTAGCCTGACCTCAGTTATTAGTAAGATTCTGCAGTCCACTATTAGGAATGAGATTGTGGAGCGCATGGTGAAATAGGGCCTCAAGAAGAGGTCATGTCTGAGAATTCTAACAGACTTATTTCAGGAGGTAACGAGCAAGTTAGACAAAGAAGAGCCAGTGGACGTGATCTATTTGGATTTCCAGAAGGCGTCTGGCAAAGTGTTGCAAGGAGGCTGCTATTAAGATAACAACCATGGTGTTAGGGGCAAGGTACATGGGTAGAGGATTGACTGATTGACAGAAGGCAGAGATAGGGATAAAAGGAGTCTTTTTCAGGTTGGCAGCTGGTGATTAGCAGAGTTCCACAAGGGTCAGTGTTGGGACCACAACTATTTATACTGTATATTCACGATCTGGATGAGGAAACTGAGTTATTAAGTTTGCAGATAGCATATTGATAGGTGGAGGGACAGGTAACGTTGAGGAAGTTGGTGGGGGGGGGCGCTACAGAAGGACTTGGACAGACTAGGAGTGGACAAAGTAGTGGCAGATGGAATATAATGTGGCAAAGTGTGATGTTATGCAGAATACAAGGACAGAGGTGACGACTATTTTCTAAAGGCTTCAGAAATCTGAAGTACAGAGGGATCTGGGAGGCCTAGTTCAGG